>NW_027010643.1:0-29936 GCF_036934945.1 Oncorhynchus masou masou | reverse complement strand
CCGCAGGCAGAACAGTTGAAACTGAAGCAGCACGACAAGGTAGCATTTCCGGTGAAAAGGTCAGGGTTCCATAGCCGCAGGCAGAACAGTTGAAACTGGATCAGCCGCCTTGCGACAAGGTAGCATGCCTGGTGAAAAGGTCAGGGTTCCAGGAGCGCAGGTGAACAGTTGAAACTGGATCAGCAGCATGGCCAGATGGACTGGGCACAGCAAAGGTCATCATGTCAGGTAGTCCAGAGGCATGGTCCGAGGGCTCAGGTCCTCCGAGAGAGAGAGAAAGAAAGAGAGAAAGAGAATTTAGACAGAGCATACTTAAATTCACACAGGACACTGGATAAGACAGGAGAAATACTCTAGATATAACAAACTGACCCTAGCCCCACGACAAACTACTGCAGCATAAATGCTGGAGGCTGAGACAGGAGGGGTCAGGAGACACTGTGGCCCCATCGGATGATACCCCCGGACAGGGCCAAACAGGGAAGGCTATAATCCTATCCACTTTGCCAAAGCACGGCCCCCACACCACTAGAGGGATATCTTCAACCACCAACTTACCATCCTGAGGCAAAGGCAGTAAGCCCTAAAGATCTCCGCACGGCACAACCCAAGGGGGCGCCAACCCAGATAGAAGATCACATTAGTGACTCAACCCACTCAAGTGACGTACCATTCCTAGGGACGGAAAGAAAGAGCACCAGTAAGCCAGTGACTCAGCCCCTGTAATAGGGTTAGAGACAGAGAATCCCAGTGGAAAGATGGGAACCGACCAGGCAGAGACAGCAAGGGCGTTGTTGCTCCAGTGCCTTTCTGTTCACCTTCACACTCCTGGGCCAGACTACACTTAATCATATGACCCACTGAAGAGATGAGTCTTCAGTAAAGACTTAAAGGTTGAGACCGAGTTTGCGTCTCTCATGGGTAGGCAGACAATTCCATAAAAAATGGAGCTCTATAGGAAAGCCCTGCCTCCAGCTGCATAATTTCACAAATAGTTTAATCTTACTATTATTTTATACAACAATGAGACGCAAGCCTCCCAACTGAGACTCTTGTATAACAGAGTTATGGTAATGTGGCTGTATTGTCTCTCATGAGTTTCACAAACATTAAACGAAATGGACTGGTTGTAGCTGGATTCATCCCCGACCGTGTACACATTCTCCAAAACATGGAAATTGTTCAGTTCTGTAACGGCGTTCTTCGTTTGTTGAAAGAGTCGGACCGAATGCAGCGTGGTGGTTACTCATGTCTTTAATGAAGAAGATAGCGATACATGAAATAACTTAAATAAATACAAAACAACAAACGGAACGTGAAAACTAATTACAGCCTATCTGGTGAACACTACACAGAGACAGGAACAATCACCCACGAAATACAAAGTGAAACCCAGGCTACCTAAATACGGTTCCCCATCAGAGACAACAAGAATCACCTGACTCTGATTGAGAACCGCCTCAGGCAGCCAAGCCTAAACTAGACACAGCCCTAATCAACCACAATCCCAATGCCTACAAAAACCCCAATACGACAACACAATAAACCCATGTCACACACTGGCCTGAACAAATATATAACGAAAACACAAAATACAATGACCAAGGCGTGACAAGTTCTCAAGTTCTGTGATGTGGAAGAGGTTTCTTTATTCTCCTATGAAACTCACTCTCTCTATACTCTGGCCATGAGGAGAGAAACTCCTCTAGGATTTTATGACCTGCCTAATAGAGCCTGATTGTAGGGGAAGAGAAAAATGGTAAAACAGAGAGGGGGTGGTGCTAAGCTGTACCCAAAGAGGGCCACGTCATGACACCACCATCCATCTGATGTTCAGGTAGGACCAGGAACACCAGTGGTTTTAGAACAGGTTTTAGCTTTGGCTTTATTTTGGCTTTGTGTTTTTGGGTCTGCCCCTGAACAGGCTTTAGCTATCCTTTTCACTTGGCATTCATGACATTGTAGGTGGGCTTTGCTATTGCTTTGCTCTGTGTTTTAGTCCTGCCATTAGTGTTAATGAATTGAGTTGATGATTGGCCGCAGTATGCGCTGGGCCTTATTGCAGACCTGAGCTATCTCAGCAGCCACTGCACTTGATTACATTATCTGTCAACACACAGGAAGTGTGCCCTGGTATTATGGCCATATGGAACTCTCCGTTCTGTTGCCAAGTTTGTCATTTCAGATATGAAAGGAATAGACCCGATTTCATACAGGTTATATACTGTATACTAGGCCGGGTTACTGTAAATCACTTTGTGACAACAGCTGTCTGCTGATGTTAAAAGGGCTTAATAAGTCCCAGTCCGAGCACGGTGTCCAGTCCAGCTCCATGGCAGGAGCCCTTCTCTGCGTCGGCCCAGACCCGGCACGACGGTCAAATCAGTTCCATGGCCGGAGCCTTCTTCGTCGCTGGTGCGGCGTACAACCCAGCTCCATAGCCGGGGCCCTCTTCTGCGCCAATGCCCAGTCCAAGCACGGCGTTCTACCCTGTTCCATGGCTGGACACGTCGTCTGGGTGGGGGCAAAATCCTGCACCAGAGCTGCCACCGATGCTGGCAAATCCACGAGCGGAGTGGGTACTTCACCGACGCTAGACGCCCACCCGGACCTTCCTCTATAGAGTCAGGTTTTGCGGCCGGAGTCCGCAACTTTGGGAGCGGAGGCACTGCATTTGCTGCACGTTTCATTGGCCGTTTATTGTTTTTGAGAGTTTCATTTAATAAACATGTGGAAGTCTACGTACGCTGCGCCTTGGTATATATCCCATTTAGCAGACGCTTTTGTCCAAAGCGACTTACAAGTCGGCTGGGGCCACTACTTTTACATATGGGTGGCCCCAGCGGGAATCGAACCCACGACGCTTGGCGTTGCAAGCGCCATGCTCTACCGACTGAGCCACAAATACCAAGACGAACGTGACAGTTTCACTGGTTAGTCACTGGGCAATGTACTGTTCATGTCCATAGAAGTGTGTCCCAATGACGGTAGTTTATTTCCCAACAAAGAAAAACATTTCATATTTGGATTGAAAACTGGCCAGATGAACCAACTCTGTGGTAGACGCTTGTTACAGTTTCTCATGTCCCGACCATTTTATGTGTTGCTTATTGTAGTCTTCAGCGAATGAGTAACAAATAATTGTCAGAATTTATTAGAATTTTTTAAAATGTATTTTATTTAACCTTTATTTAACTAGGGAAGTCAGTTAAGAATAAATTATTATTTATAATGACGGCCTACCAAAAGGCAAAAGGCCTCCTGCGGGGACAGGGGACTGGGATTTAAAAAATAAATACAATATAAACATAGGATGACACACACATCACAACAAGAGTGACACACCACCACATGAAAAGCACTATCAGAACAACAAAAGGCATAGGAACCCTACATTTAAGTGAGATGTGTGTAGATTATGAAAATGAACTCGCTGAGAAGATTTAAGGATGGAGAAAAATGTAAGCGTTCCTTTCCTTTATTTTCTTAGTCTCCTGATATTAACTTGTTGAGCAACATTGTGGTGATGATGGAGAGTTTCCCCCTGGTTCTTAGGGGGGGTTCATTCTGGAACAGACAATTACAGGGCTCCAAAAGAAACACCTTTCTATTGGGGGACACAGGGACATGGTAAGTTCTTCAAAATCGCTCGCTCTCTCTCTCTCTCTCACACACATACAAAGAGTAAGATCATTCAATTAAGCCTATGTTCTCTACATGTTTCCCTTCACACATATGAGGAGCTGTACATTCAACAGGTTGTGGTCCTCAACGAAGATGCTGTACATGAAGGAATAACATGTTATTTTCCACCATGAGCTGCTTTTTGAAATACAGTTTCTGTACATTACTTTGTTTATCAACACTATTATAGTACATTTGTTTACATTCCTTATGGGCACCGGCGCTGAAGAAGGCTCCGGACATGGAGCTGAGTTGACCGTTGTGCCTGGTCTGGGCTGGCGCAGAAGATATCTCCTCCCATGGAGCGGGACCGAACGCTGTGTCTGGACTGAGTTTTAACGAGCCACCGTGCTTCTACACCTGCATTGCTTGCTGTTTGGGGTTTTAGGCCGAGATTCTGTACAGCACTTTGTGACATCTGCTGATGTAAGAAGAGCTTTGTAAATAAATGTTATTGATTGATAACCCTTTATTTAGCAGATGTCAATCCAGACATCCATCCTGAGGAGACATCTGGGCGTCAGGACAGCTTTTGAGCTGCTGCACTGTCAGAGCCAGGATCCTACCTTCTCTGAGGATGTTACCGTGTAAGACAGGACCCCTTTGTGGTGTTTAGTTTATTAACATACAACAGGTTATTACAGAGATGCCATCATGAAGGTGAGATGGTTCCCTCCTTACCTGAAACAACATACTGGAATACATAGCGTTAAACAACGCTCTGTTTTATGAAGTTATATATGTACATGGCCACACCTCTGAATTGTGAACACTTTTGGTACGTCAAAAGATTCAAAAAGTGTAATTTCCTCAGAAAGCGTCTCAGTCATCCAGTGGCTTCATCCCCAGGGAGGCCTTCCAGAGACTGTTTGATGAGCTGGACAAGGACAGTATCAAACAGGTATTTATATTTCATCTCTACGACAATGTTCATTTCTTCAAAACTATGCAGTTGGCAGACTGTCAGTCTAACTCCAAGCAGACTTTCATCATTTTCCTTTGTGCTTGCATTTGCAACGGAAGCAAACATTTGGACAGAAGCAAACCTGAAAAGTTATTGTGAAAGGAGACTGAACAGCAGATTGAAGTCATTGTTTCCCTCTGTAGCATCCTCCATTGCCTGAGTACTCGTCTAAGTTCCTGCACAAGGTTCAGTTTATCTTCAGTCAGCATTATGTAACTCTGGTGGGGAACGTGTGGTCACTGTGGTGGGGAACGTGTGGTCACTGTGGTGGGGAACGTGTGGTCACTGTGGTGGGGAACGTGTGGTCACTGTGGTGGGGAACGTGTGGTCACTGTGGTGGGGAACGTGTGGTCACTGTGGTGGGGAACGTGTGGTCACTGTGGTGGGGAACTTGCCCCTGGCCAATGTTATCTGTATCTGTGTGAGTTCACTATGTCACAAGTTCACAATGTCACAATATTTCACGTATTAACTTAGATATTTGTTTTTCTGCTTGATCCTAACAGCTCTTAGTTATGATACTAGCCTGGAATCCTAACTGACATGCTTTGTTTCACCATAACAATTTTGAAACAGAGCTTATGAGTTAAGATTCCAGGCTACTTATTCACAGTAATATTGTTGATAGAGATGCTTGTTCATACTGTAAGTTGCTTGACAACTTAAAAGGAGGGCTCGTCCGGGATTTGAACCCGGGACCTCTCGCACCCTAAGCGAGAATCATACCCCTAGACCAACGAGCCTGTCAAACAGTTAACAACCAAGAGTTTAAATTCCATTGCATGCCACGTGCATATGGAATTCCTCTCAAGTTGATGCTGTTGCATGCTCAGTAAAACTGCTCAGACACTGCCACCTAGTGGCTATTCTACACTCTGCACAAACACAGTACGGTATATGCATGTATTATGTCTACTGTATATGCATGTATTAAGTCTTCTGTATATGCATCGAAGCGTCATCAATGTTACTCTAGAATCTCCTGGTGATTGACTGTGAGAAGAATCTCTCTGAACGAGACAACTACTATTTAGAGGCTCAACATTTAAGACCATTTGAACGTAAAATGTACTACAAGTAGTAGTTACAAGTAGACATTAGTTACTGTGTCTGCAGTGCACTGCCGACATGAATGACTAATGTATAGCAGGTATGGGTCTTGCACAGTTTATGTCAATAGCTCCATGCAATTCACAGACTTTATATGTATCTCTGTCACAGGAGGTTGGTGGCACCTAATTGGGAGGACCCTGCCCGTGGTAATGACTGGAAGGGAATCTGGTGGAAAGGTATCAAATTCATCAAGCAGATGGTTTGATGCCATTCCATTTGCTCCGTTCCAGCCATTATTATGAACTGTCCTCCCCTCAGCAGCCCCCACTGATCTGTTTTTTCAGACAATCAACTGTTTCTTCATCCTTTACTACCTGCTGGAGATGGCGCTGAAGGTGGTAGCATTTGGCTGGACAGGATATATGTCCTATGGGAGTAACGTGTTTGATGGATCTCTCACAGGTCTTTCACTGGTAGGTGCAGTTCAGTATTATATACTGTATGTAAGGATAATGCAGGATCCGTTTTGAAGCATGGGCAATTTAGAGAAGAGTCTAGTTGATGTATCTATATTACCGTCTGTCACACAATTCAAAGTCACTCGTTGACATTACGACACTGTACATTATATTCCATACTGACTGGATATTGTTTTATATCTCTGTTTTACCAAAGGGCCTACAGATATCCACATTTGCTACTTACAGTCTACCTTTTTCCTATTGGCAAGATTTTTCTCCCCACTTTGTTTGTGATCTTTCAATATACTAACTCACCTAGGACAACCCTAAATAAATCTATCACATATTTTCTCAAAAAGTGGGCTCATCTGGGATTTAAACCCAGGACTACTCACACCCTAAGTGAGAAGCATACCCTTAAACCAACAAGCCTGCTTAGGGAAACCAACCGATCGTTACCTTTTCCCCATCCCTTCTCCTCATCAGCCTGTGAGTTAACTTCCAGAATCTGTGATGTGGCAGGTTTTGGCTATTAGACTCTCCTTACCACTCTCTAATGGTAACTGACACTTTTGGGTGAGTTTTACATACACCGAGGGTACAAAACATTAGGAACACCTGCTCCTTCCATGACATAGACTTACCAAGTCTGTCATAGACTGTATGTAGTCTGTCATGTGGACTATGTGTAGTCTGTAAGTCATTTGACTTCTTAAAAGGAGGTTCTCGTCCGGGATTTGTATCACATCCGGCCGTGATTGGGAGTCGCATTGGGCGGTGCACAATTGGCCCAGCGTCGTCCGAGTTTGGCCAGGGTAGGCCGTCATTATAAATAAGAATTTGTTCTGAACTGACTTGCCTAGTTAAATAAAAGTTACATAAATGTAAATAAATAGTCTGTGTTTACAAAACATTATGAACACCTGCTCTTTCCATGACATAAACTGATCTGTTGAATCCAGCTGAAGTCTATCATCCCATATTGATGTCACCTGTTAAATTCAGTTCAATCAGTGTAGATGAAGGGGAGGAGACAGGTTAAAAGAGGATTTTTAAGTCTTGAGACGTATTCTGTATGTGTGCCATTCAGAGGGTGAATGGACAAGACAAAATATTGAAGTGCCTTTGAATGGGGTATGGTAGTAGGTGCCAGGCGCACCGGTCTGATTGTGTCAAGAACTGCAATGCTGCTGTTTTGTTCACTCTCAACAGTTTCCCGTGTGTCAACAATGGTCCGCCACCCAAAGGACATCCAACCAACTTGACACAACTGTGACCAACCATGGCAACATGATGGATGGGTACAGCACTCAACTCGACATCAGAAGGTTCCTAGAGAGACCAGCTCTCAGAGAAAACACACAACTGCATTGGAGTCAACATGGGACAGCATCCCTGTGGAACACTTTCGACAACCTGTATTTATCTAATTAGACTTGTCAGTTATACGACCAGTCATTCAGCTTGTTCTCATAATACAAGTATAGACGACATTGGTATCCTGTGAGCCTGCTATTTGTTATAGAAACCTACACATGACTGAATGTCACTGTTTCTGCTGAATATGCACAGTCATCTCCACTTTCCCAAGTAGACAATGATTATCTTGGACAGTACAACAAGCCTGTAGTCTTCAGAAAAGAAGGGCTCGTCCGGGATTTGAACCCGGGACCTCTCGCACCCAAAGCGAGAATCATACCCCTAGACCAACGAGCCTTGTTGAAAGAATGGTAAACACAGACTATAAGTTTGCTCCCATCTGCCCTGTCACTGATGTCAGGCGTGTGTGAAATCTGAGGCGTGTCCTTAGTGAACCTTTGTTACTTTACTCACCTCTACTGGTGATTATGTGTACTGCATCATCACTCCAGTAAAGTTCTGACCTGTAGAAAACATTACATTTGTCAGTTATACGAGGCCATATATCGTATTATATATTGTATATATTTCCTCTGATATATAACTCAATAATATATTGTCCAAGGCATATTCAACACAAAAGAGCTGAAATATCCATTAGAACTATAACCATACCTTAACATATTCCAGAACACTTTTCTTGACCCCTTTGCCATAGGTCATAAGGGCTGTCCCGACCATTTTATGTGTTGCTTATTGTAGTCTTCAGCGAATGAGTAACAAATAATTGCCCAAATTTGTTTGGATTTTTTTAAATGTATTTTATTTAACCTTTATTTAACTAGGCAAGTCAGTTAAGAATAAATTATTATTTACAATGACAGCCTACCAAAAGGCAAAAGGCCTCCTACGGGGACAGGGGACTGGGATTTTTTTTTTAAATACAATATAAACATAGGATGACACACACATCACAACAAGAGTGACACACCACCACATGTAAAGCACTATCAGAACAACAAAACGCATAGGAACCCTACATAGGAACCCTACGTTCGAGGGCGTCAGGCTCCCCAAATCAAATCAAATCATATGTGTTTACATAGCCCTTCGTACATCAGCTGATATCTCAAAGTGCTGTACAGAAACCCAGCCTAAAATCCCAAACAGCAAGCAATGCAGGTATAGAAGCACGGTGGCTAGGAAAAACTCCCTAGAAAGGCCAAAACCTAGGAAGAAACCGAGAGAGGAACCAGGCTATGTGGGGTGGCCAGTCCTCTTCTGGCTGTGCCGGGTGGAGATTATAACAGAACATGGCCAAGATGTTCAAATGTTCATAAATGACCAGCATGGTCCAATAATAATAAGGCAGAACAGTTGAAACTGGAGCAGCAGCACGGCCAGGTGGACTGGGGACAGCAAGGAGTCATCATGTCAGGTAGTCCAGAGGCATGGTCCTAGGGCTCAGGTCCTCCGAGAGAGAGAAAGAAAGAGAGAAAGAGAGAATTAGAGAGAGCACACTTAAATTCACGCAGGACACCGAATAGGACAGGAGAAGTACTCCAGATATAACAAACTGACCCTAGCCCCCCGACACATAAACCACTGCAGCATAAATACTGGAGGCTGAGACAGGAGGGGCCAGGAGACACTGTGGCCCCATCTGAGGACACCCCCGGACAGGGCCAAACAGGAAGGATATAACCCCACCCACTTTGCCAAAGCACAGCCCCCACACCACTAGAGGGATATCTTCAACCACCAACTTACCATCCTGAGACAAGGCTGATTGCATTGATGGGGTCTGGTCGTTCAACATTGATTGCCATATGTGTTTTTTTACCTGCTGTGCCGAAGTTGTGTCTCTATTGTTACCTGTTTGTTCCTGTTTAAAATGTTGACTCCCCGAACTTGCTTCTCATCTCAGGCATGTTCCTAATATTGAGTTGCACCCCTTTTTGTCCTCAGAACAGTTCAAGATGTTCAAACGTTCATAGATGGCCAGCGTGGTCAAATAATCATCACTGGTCAGGGTTCCATAGCTGCCCTGACATCTGGGCGTCAGGACAGCTTTTGAGCTGCTGCACTGTCAGAGCCAGGATCCTACCTTCTCTGAGGATGTTACCGTGTAAGACAGGACCCCTTTGTGGTGTTTAGTTTATTAACATACAACAGGTTATTACAGAGATGCCATCATGAAGGTGAGATGGTTCCCTCCTTACCTGAAACAACATACTGTAATACATAGCGTTAAACAACGCTCTGTTTTATGAAGTTATATATGTACATGGCCACACCTCTGAATTGTGAACACTTTTGGTACGTCAAAAGATTCAAAAAGTGTAATTTCCTCAGAAAGCGTCTCAGTCATCCAGTGGCTTCATCCCCAAGGAGGCCTTCCAGAGACTGTTTGATGAGCTGGACAAGGACAGGATCAAACAGGTATTTATATTTAATCTCTACGACAATGTTCATTTCTTCAAAACTATGCAGTTGGCAGACTGTCAGTCTAACTCCAAGCAGACTTTCACCATTTTCCTTTGTGCTTGCATTTGCAACGGAAGCAAACATTTGGACAGAAGCAAACCTGAAAAGTTATTGTGAAAGGAGACTGAACAGCAGATTGAAGTCATTGTTTCCCTCTGTAGCATCCTCCATTGCCTGAGTACTCGTCTAAGTTCCTGCACTATGTCACAAGTTCACAATGTCACAATATTTAATGAATTAACATAGATGTTTGTGTTTCTGCTTGATCCTAACAGCTCTTAGTTATGATACTAGCCTGGAATCCTAACTGACATGCTTTGTTTCACCATAACAATACTGAAACTGAGCTTATGAGTTAAGATTCCAGGCTACTTATTCACAGTAATATTGTTGATAGAGATGCTTTAGTGAATGTACACTACTGTGCTTTGTACACTCTATGTTGGCCTGTTCATACTGTAAGTTGCTTGACAACTTAAAAGGAGGGCTCGTCCGGGATTTGAACCCGGGACCTCTCGCACCCTAAGCGAGAATCATACCCCTAGACCAACGAGCCTGTCATAGGTTCAACAACCAAGAGTTTAAATTGGACTGCATTCCACGTGCATATGGAATTCCTCTCCAGTTAATGTTGCATGCTCAGTAAAACTGCTCAGAGACGGCCACCTAGTGGCTATTCTAGACTCTATACAAACACAGACATGTTGGATCAAATGGAAACAGATGGAGGACTCATCATGGACATAACGCATTTTGGAAAGGACATTGCAATTGAGGGCTTCCACCATTTTAAAGTAGTCAACTGGGTGGGTTTTCCTATGAGTTGGGAGTAATCAGTCAATGAAGGAGAAGACAATTGACTACTTTAAAATGGAGATAATATAAGTCCTCTACTTATCTCTGTTATTGATCATCATTAGAGTCGATTGGAAAGGCAGTAGAAATAGGCCCTGACCCATTTTGTTCACCTTCTCTGCATTTGATGTCTCTGGTCTCAAAATGAGTATTTCTTCAGAATTTATGGGGCTGCATTGTATACATTTTATTTTTTGAAAACGTGTAAGGTCAAAGGTCATGCATGGTATGTGCATGTATTAAGTCTATTGTATATTCATCTAAGCATCATCAGTGTTCCTCTAGATTCTCCTGGTGATTGACTGTGAGTAGAATCTCTGAACGAGACAACCTCTATTTAGAGGCTCAACATTTAAGGCCATTTGAACGTAAAATGTACTACAAGTAGTAGTTACAAGCAGACATTAGCTACTGTGCCTGCAGTGCACTGCCGACATGAATGACTCATGTATAGCAGGTATGGGTCTTGCACAGTTTATGTCAATAGCTCCGTGCAATTCACAGAATTTATATGTATCTCTGTCACAGGAGGTTGGTGGCACCTTAATTGGGGAGGACCGGCCCGTGGTAATGACTGGAGGGGAATCCGTGGAATGGTATCAAATACATCAAGCAGATGGTTTGATGCCGTTCCATTCGCTCCGTTCCAGCCATTATTATGAACCGTCCTCCCCTCAGCAGCCCCCACTGATCTGTTTTTTCAGACAATCAACTGTTTCTTCATCCTTTACTACCTGCTGGAGATGGCGCTGAAGGTGGTAGCATTTGGCTGGAAAGGATATATGTCCTATGGGAGTAACGTGTTTGATGGATCTCTCACAGGTCTTTCACTGGTAGGTGCAGTTCAGTATTATATACTGTATGTAAGGATAATGCAGGATCCATTTTGAAGCATGGGCAATTTAGAGAAGATTCTAGTTGATGTATCTATATTACTGTCTGTCACACAATTCAAAGTCACTCGTTGACATTACGACACTGTACATTATATTCCATACTGACTGGATATTGTTTTATATCTCTGTTTTACCAAAGGGCCTACAGATATCCATATTTGCTACTTACAGTCTACCTTTTTCCTATTGGTAAGATTTTTCTCCCCACTTTGTTTGTGATCTTTCAATATACTAACTCACTTAGGACAACCCTAAATACATCGATCACATATTTTCTCAAAAGCTGGGCTCATCTGGGATTTGAACCCAGGACTACTCACACCCTAAGTGAGAAGCATACCCTTAAACCAACAATCCTGCTTAGGGAAACCCACCCGATCGTTACACTTTTCCCATCCCCTTCTCCTCATCAGCCTGTGAGTTAACTTCCAGAATCTGTGATGTGGCAGGTTTTGGCTATTAGACTCTCCTTACCACTCTCTAGTGGTAACTGACACTTTTGGGTGAGTTTTACATACACCGAGGGCACAAAACATTATGAACACCTGCTCTTTCCATGACATAGACTGATCAGGTGAATCCAGCTGAAGTCTATCATCCCGTATTGATGTCACCTGTTAAATTCAGTTCAATCAGTGTAGATGAAGGGGAGGAGACAGGTGGTTAAAGGAGGATTTTTAAGTCTTGAGACTTATTCTATATAAGTGCCATTCAGAAGGTGAATGGACAAGACAAAATATTGAAGTGCCTTTGAATGGGTTATGATAGTAGGTGCCGGTCTGAGTGTGTCAAGAACTGCAATGCTGCTGTTTTGTTCACTCTCAACAGTTTCCCGTGTGTGTCAAGAATGGTCCGCCACCCAAAGGACATCCAACCAACTTGACACAACTGTGACCAACCATGGCAACATGATGGATGGGTACAGCACTCAACTCGACATCAGAAGGTTCCTAGAGAGACCAGCTCTCAGAGAAAACACACAACTGCATTGGAGTCAACATGGAACAGCATCCCTGTGGAACACTTTCGACAACCTGTATTTATCTAATGAGGCTTGTCAGTTATACGACCAGTCGTTCGGCTCGTTCTCATAATACAAGTATAGACGACATTGGTATCCTGTGAGCCTGCTGTTTGTTATAGAAACCTACACATGAATCAATGTCACTGTTTATGCTGAATATGCACAGTCATCTCCACTTTCCCAAGTAGACAATGATTATCTTGGACAGTACAACAAGCCTGTAGTGTTCAGAAAAGAAGGGCTCGTCCGGGATTTGAACCCGGGACCTCTCGCACCCAAAGCGAGAATCATACCCCTAGACCAACGAGCCTTGTTGAAAGAAAGGTAAACACAGACTATAAGTTTGCTCCCATCTGCACTGTCACTGATGTCAGGTGTGTGTGAAATCTGAGGCGTGTCCTTAGTGAAACTTTGTTACTTTACTCACCTCTACTGGTGATGATGTGTACTGCATCATCACTCCAGTAAAGTTCTGACATGGAGAAAACATTACATTTGTCAGTTATACGAGGCCATATATCATATTACGTATGGTATACATTTCCTCTGATATATAACTCAATAATATATTGTCCAAGGCATATTCAACACAAAAGAGCTGAAATATCCAGTAGAACTATAACCATATCTTAACATATTCCAGAACATTTTACCTGACCCCTTTGCCATAGGTCATAAGGGCTGTCCCGACCATTTTATGTGTTGCTTATTGTAGTCTTCAGCGAATGAG
Organism: Oncorhynchus masou masou; assembly: GCF_036934945.1. Classification (NCBI taxonomy): domain Eukaryota; kingdom Metazoa; phylum Chordata; class Actinopteri; order Salmoniformes; family Salmonidae; genus Oncorhynchus; species Oncorhynchus masou. The sequence continues at coordinate 16,423 of NW_027010643.1, read as the reverse complement.
TAACAAATAATTGTCCAAATTTGTTTGGATTTTTTTAAATGTATTTTATTTAACCTTTATTTAACTAGGCAAGTCAGTTAAGAATAAATTATTATTTACAATGACGGCCTACCAAAAGGCAAAAGGCCTCCTGCGGGGACAGGGGACTGGGATTTTTTTTTAAATACAATATAAACATAGGATGACACACACATCACAACAAGAGTGAAACACCACCACATGAAAAGCACTATCAGAACAACAAAAGGCATAGGAACCCTACATTTAAGTGAGATGTGTGTAGATTATGAAAATGAACTCGCTGAGAAGATTTAAGGATGGAGAAAAATGTAAGCGTTCCTTTCCTTTATTTTCTTAGTCTCCTGATATTAACTTGTTGAGCAACATTGTGGTGATGATGGAGAGTTTCCCCCTGGTTCTTAGGGGGGTTCATTCTGGAACAGACAATTACAGGGCTCCAAAAGAAACACCTTTCTATTGGGGGACACAGGGACATGGTAAGTTCTTCAAAATCGCTCGCTCTCTCTCTCTCTCTCACACACATACAAAGAGTAAGATCATTCAATTAAGCCAATGTTCTCTACATGTTTCCCTTCACACATATGAGGAGCTGTACATTCAACAGGTTGTGGTCCTCAACGAAGATGCTGTACATGAAGGAATAACATGTTATTTTCCACCATGAGCTGCTTTTGAAATACAGTTTCTGTACATTACTTTGTTTATCAACACTATTATAGTACATTTGTTTACATTCCTTATGGGCACCGGCGCTGAAGAAGGCTCCGGACATGGAGCTGAGTTGACCGTTGTGCCTGGTCTGGGCCGGCGCAGAAGATATCTCCTCCCATGGAGCGGGACCGAACGCTGTATCTGGACTGAGTTTTAACTAGCCACCGTGCTTCTACACCTGCATTGCTTGCTGTTTGGGGTTTTAGGCTGAGTTTCTGTACAGCACTTTGAGACATCTGCTGACGTAAGAAGGGCTTTGTAAATAAATGTTATTGATTGATAACCCTTTATTTAGCAGATGTCAATCCAGACATCCATCCTGAGGAGACATCTGGGCGTCAGGACAGCTTTTGAGCTGCTGCACTGTCAGAGCCAGGAACCTACCTTCTCTGAGGATGTTACCGTGTAAGACAGGACCCCTTTGTGGTGTTTAGTTTATTAACATACAACAGGTTATTACAGAGATGCCATCATGAAGGTGAGATGGTTCCCTCCTTACCTGAAACAACATACTGTAATACATAGCGTTAAACAACGCTCTGTTTTATGAAGTTATATATGTACATGGCCAGACCTCTGAATTGTGAACACTTTTGGTACGTCAAAAGATTCAAAAAGTGTAATTTCCTCAGAAAGCGTCTCAGTCATCCAGTGGCTTCATCCCCAAGGAGGCCTTCCAGAGACTGTTTGATGAGCTGGACAAGGACAGGATCAAACAGGTATTTATATTTCATCTCTACGACAATGTTCATTTCTTCAAAACTATGCAGTTGGCAGACTGTCAGTCTAACTCCAAGCAGACTTTCACCATTTTCCTTTGTGCTTGCATTTGCAACGGAAGCAAACACTTGGACAGAAGCAAATCTGAAAAGTTATTGTGAAAGGAGACTGAACAGCAGATTGAAGTCATTGTTTCCCTCTGTAGCATCCTCCATTGCCCGAGTACTCGTCTAAGTTCCTGCACAAGGTTCAGTTTATCTTCAGTCAACATTATGTCACTGTGGTGGGGAATGTGGCCCTTGCCAATGTTATCTGTATTTGTGTGAGTTCACTATGTCACAAGTTCACAATGTTACAGTATTTCACGTATTAACTTAGATATTTGTTTTTCTGCATGATCCTAACAGCTCTAAGTTATGATACTAGCCTGGAATCCTAACTGACATGCTTTGTTTCACCATAACAATATTGAAACAGAGCTTATGAGTTAAGATTCCAGGGTACTTATTCACAGTAATATTGATGATAGAGATGCTTTAGTGAATGTACACTACTGTGCTTTGTACACTCTATGTTGGCCTGGTCATACTGTAAGTTGCTTGAAAACTTAAAAGGAGGGCTCGTCCGGGATTTGAACCCGGGACCTCTCGCACCCTAAGCGAGAATCATACCCCTAGACCAACGAGCCTGTCAAACAGTTAACAACCAAGAGTTTAAATTCCATTGCATGCCACGTGCATATGGAATTCCTCTCAAGTTGATGCTGTTGCATGCTCAGTAAAACTGCTCAGAGACTGCCACCTAGTGGCTATTCTAGACTCTGCACAAACACAGTACTCTATGTGCATGTATTATGTCTACTGTATATGCATGTATTAAGTCTTCTGTATATGCATCGAAGCGTCATCAATGTTACTCTAGAATCTCCTGGTGATTGACTGTGAGAAGAATCTCTCTGGACGAGACAACTACTATTTAGAGGCTCAACATTTAAGGCCATTTGAACATAAAATGTACTACAAGTAGTAGTTACAAGTAGACATTAGTTACTGTGCCTGCAGTGCACTGCCGACATGAATGACTGCCTACAGATATCCACATTTGCTACTTACAGTCAACATTTTTCCTATTGGCAAGATTCTTCTCCCCACTTTGTTTGTGATCTTTCAATATACTAACTCACCTAGGACAACCCTAAATACATCTATCACATATTTTCTCAAAAGCTGGGCTCATCTGGGATTTAAACCCAGGACTACTCACACCCTAAGTGAGAAGCATACCCTTAAACCAACAATCCTGCTTAGGGAAACCCACCCGATCGTTACACTTTTCCCATCCCCTTCTCCTCATCAGCCTGTGAGTTAACTTCCAGAATCTGTGATGTGGCAGGTTTTGGCTATTAGACTCTCCTTACCACTCTCTAATGGTAACTGACACTTTTGGGTGAGTTTTACATACACCGAGTGCACAAAACATTAGGAACACCTGCTCCTTCCATGACATAGACTTACCAAGTCTGTCATAGACTGTATGTAGTCTGTCATGTGGACTATGTGTAGTCTGTAAGTCATTTGACTTCTTAAAAGGAGGTTCTCGTCCGGGATTTGTATCACATCCGGCCGTGATTGGGAGTCGCATTGGGCGGTGCACAATTGGCCCAGCGCCGTCCGAGTTTGGCCAGGGTAGGCCGTCATTATAAATAAGAATTTGTTCTGAACTGACTTGCCTAGTTAAATAAAAGTTACATAAATGTAAATAAATAGTCTGTGTTTACAAAACATTATGAACACCTGCTCTTTCCATGACATAAACTGATCTGTTGAATCCAGCTGAAGTCTATCATCCCATATTGATGTCACCTGTTAAATTCAGTTCAATCAGTGTAGATGAAGGGGAGGAGACAGGATAAAGGAGGATTTTTAAGCCTTGAGACGTATTCTGTATGTGTGCCATTCAGAGGGTGAACGGACAACACAAAATATTGAAGTGCCTTTGAATGGGGTATGATAGTAGGTGCCAGGCGCACCGGTCTGATTGTGTCAAGAACTGCAATGCTGCTGTTTTGTTCACTCTCAACAGTTTCCCGTGTGTGTCAACAATGGTCCGCCACCCAAAGGACATCCAACCAACTTAACACAACTGTGACCAACCATGGCAACATGATGGATGGGTACAGCACTCAACTCGACATCAGAAGGTTCCTAGAGAGACCAGCTCTCAGAGAAAACACACAACTGCATTGGAGTCAACATGGGACAGCATCCCTGTGGAACACTTTCGACACCCTGTATTTATCTAATTAGACTTGCCAGTTATACGACCAGTCATTCGGCTTGTTCTCATAATACAAGTATAGACGACATTGGTATCCTGTGAGCCTGCTGTTTGTTATAGAAACCAATACATGACTGAATGTCACTGTTTCTGCTGAATATGCACAGTCATCTCCACTTTCCCAAGGAGACAATCATTATCTTGGACAGTACAACAAGCCTGTAGTGCTCAGAAAAGAAGGGCTCGTCCGGGATTTGAACCCGGGACCTCTCGCACCCAAAGCGAGAATCATACCCCTAGACCAACGAGCCTTGTTGAAAGAAAGGTAAACACAGACTATAAGTTTGCTCCCATCTGCCCTGTCACTGATGTCAGGTGTGTGTGAAATCTGAGGCGTGTCCTTAGTGAAACTTTGTTACTTTACTCACCTCTACTGGTGATGATGTGTACTGCATCATCACTCCAGTAAAGTTCTGACACTTAGAAAACATTACATTTGTCAGTTATACCATATATCATATTATATATTGTATATATTTCCTCTGATGTATAACTCAATAATATATTGTCATATTCAACACAAAAGAGCTGAAATATCCAGTAGAACTATAACCATACCTTAACATATTCCAGAACACTTTTCTTGACTCCTTTGTCATAGGTCATAAGGGCTACATAACACTGTCAAAACCAGTACGTACATAACAGAAGTCATACCAGAGCTGTTAGACTGGTACGATTGTAAAGAAGTGCCGTCGTTGTTTGCAGGTGGATTATTATGTATTTGCTGTGCTTGGGGTCTGGTCGTTCAAAGGCACTATCATAGCACCTACTAGTAACCTGAGGTATGAAGGAGATATGATATCTCAGAAATCACAGCTTTTAATCGAGCATCAACAATAAACTACCTATTTCCTATAAACAACCTATTTCCTGCCTACATGTATTATCTATTTCGTACAGCACTACCGCTGACCTCAGAATCATGAAAATGATTGTAAACAAAACTCTACAATGTGGTTCTTATGAACAGCTTGGTTACTGGTCAAACAACTTTGATGACTTTGCAGAGAGTATCACCCAATTTAAGTTTGTCATGCCTGCTCCCGCTCTTCCCCACTGGCATTCGAGGGCGCCATGCTCCCCAAATCAAATCAAATCAAATGTGTTTACATAGCCCTTCGTACATCAGCTGATATCTCAAAGTGCTGTACAGAAACCCAGCCTAAAATCCCAAACAGCAAGCAATGCAGGTGTAGAAGCACGGTGGCTAGGAAAAACTCCCTAGAAAGGCCAAAACCTAGGAAGAAACCTAGAGAGGAACCAGGCTATGTGGGGTGGCCAGTCCTCTTCTGGCTGTGCCGGGTGGAGATTATAACAGAACATGGCCAAGATGTTCAAATGTTCATAAATGACCAGCATGGTCCAATAATAATAAGGCAGAACAGTTGAAACTGGAGCAGCAGCACGGCCAGGTGGACTGGGCACAGCAAGGAGTCATCATGTCAGGTAGTCCTGAGGCATGGTCCTAGGGCTCAGGTCCTCCGAGAGAGAGAAAGAAAGAGAGAAAGAGAGAATTAGAGAGAGCACACTTAAATTCACGCAGGACACCGAATAGGACAGGAGAAGTACTCCAGATATAACAAACTGACCCTAGCCCCCCGACACATAAACCACTGTAGCATAAATACTGGAGGCTGAGACAGGAGGGGCCAGGAGACACTGTGGCCCCATCTGAGGACACCCCCGGACAGGGCCAAAAAGGAAGGATATAACCCCACCCACTTTGCCAAAGCACAGCCCCCACACCACTAGAGGGATATCTTCAACCACCAACTTACCATCCTGAGACAAGGCTGATTGCATTGATGGGATCTGGTCGTTCAACATTGATTGCCATATGTGTTTTTTACCCGCTGTGCCGACGTTGTGTCTCTATTGTAACCTGTTTGTTCCTGTTTAAAATGTTGACTCCCCGTACCTGCTTCTCATCTCAGGCATGTTCCTAATATTGAGTTGCACCCCTTTTTGTCCTCAGAACAGTTCAAGATGTTCAAACGTTCATAGATGGCCAGCATGGTCAAATAATCATCACTGGTCAGGGTTCCATAGCCGCAGGCAGAACAGTTGAAACTGAAGCAGCAGCACGACAAGGTAGCATTTCCGGTGAAAAGGTCAGGGTTCCATAGCCGCAGGCAGAACAGTTGAAACTGGATCAGCCGCACGACAAGGTAGCATGCCTGGTGAAAAGGTCAGGGTTCCAGAGCCGCAGGCAGAACAGTTGAAACTGGATCAGCAGCATGGCCAGATGGACTGGGCACAGCAAGGAGTCATCATGTCAGGTAGTCCAGAGGCATGGTCCGAGGGCTCAGGTCCTCCGAGAGAGAGAGAAAGAAAGAGAGAAAGAGAGATTTAGACAGAGCATACTTAAATTCACACAGGACACTGGATAAGACAGGAGAAATACTCCAGATATAACAAACTGACCCTAGCCCCCCGACACATAAACTACTGCAGCATAAATACTGGAGGCTGAGACAGGAGGGGTCAGGAGACACTGTGGCCCCATCGGATGATACCCCCGGACAGGGCCAAACAGGAAGGCTATAACCCCATCCACTTTGCCAAAGCACAGCCCCCACACCACTAGAGGGATATCTTCAACCACCAACTTACCATCCTGAGGCAAGGCCGAGTATAGCCCACAAAGATCTCCGCCACGGCACAACCCAAGGGGGGGCGCCAACCCAGATAGGAAGATCACATTAGTGACTCAACCCACTCAAGTGACGTACCATTCCTAGGGACGGAAAGAAAGAGCACCAGTAAGCCAGTGACTCAGCCCCTGTAATAGGGTTAGAGACAGAGAATCCCAGTGGAAAGATGGGAACCGACCAGGCAGAGACAGCAAGGGCGTTTCGTTGCTCCAGTGCCTTTCTGTTCACCTTCACACTCCTGGGCCAGACTACACTCAATCATATGACCCACTGAAGAGATGAGTCTTCAGTAAAGACTTAAAGGTTGAGACCGAGTTTGCGTCTCTCACATGGGTAGGCAGACAATTCCATAAAAATGGAGCTCTATAGGAGAAAGCCCTGCCTCCAGCTGCATAATTTCACAAATAGTTTAATCTTTACTCATTCATTTTATACAACAATAAGACGCAAGCCTCCCAACTGAGACTCTTGTATAAACAGAGTTATGGTAATGTGGCTGTATTGTCTCTCATGAGTTTCACAAACATTAAACGAAATGGACTGGTTGTAGCTGGATTCATCCCCGACCGTGTACACATTCTCCAAAACATGGAAATTGTTCAGTTCTGTAACGGCGTTCTTCGTTTGTTGAAAGAGAGTCGGACCGAAATGCAGCGTGGTGGTTACTCATGTCTTTAATGAAGAAGATAGCGATACATGAAATAACTTAAATAAATACAAAACAACAAACGGAACGTGAAAACTAATTACAGCCTATCTGGTGAACACTACACAGAGACAGGAACAATCACCCACGAAATACAAAGTGAAACCCAGGCTACCTAAATACGGTTCCCCATCAGAGACAACAAGAATCACCTGACTCTGATTGAGAACCGCCTCAGGCAGCCAAGCCTAAACTAGACACAGCCCTAATCAACCACAATCCCAATGCCTACAAAAACCCCAATACGACAACACAATAAACCCATGTCACACACTGGCCTGAACAAATATATAACGAAAACACAAAATACAATGACCAAGGCGTGACAAGTTCTCAAGTTCTGTGATGTGGAAGAGGTTTCTTTATTCTCCTATGAAACTCACTCTCTCTATACTCTGGCCATGAGGAGAGAAACTCCTCTAGGATTTTATGACCTGCCTAACAGAGCCTGATTGTAGGGGGAAGAGAGAGAAATGGTAAGACAGAGAGGGGGGTGGTGCTCGCTGTACCCAAAGAGGGCCACGTCATGACACCACCATCCATCTGATGTTCAGGTAGGACCAGGAACACCAGTGGTTTTAGAACAGGTTTTAGCTTTGGCTTTTATTTTGGCTTTGTGTTTTTGGGTCTGCCCTGAACAGGCTTTAGCTATCCTTTTCACTTGGCATTCATGACATTGTAGGTGGGCTTTGCTATTGCTTTGCTCTGTGTTTTAGTCCTGCCATTAGTGTTAATGAATTGAGTTGATGATTGGCCGCAGTATGCGCTGGGCCTTATTGCAGACCTGAGCTATCTCAGCAGCCACTGCACTTGATTACATTATCTGTCAACACACAGGAAGTGTGCTCCTGGCATTATGTAATATGGAACTCTCCGTTCTGTTGCCAAGTTTGTCATTTCAGATATGAAAGGAATAGACCCGATTTCATACAGGTTATATACTGTATACTAGGCCGGGTTACTGTAAATCACTTTGTGACAACTGCTGTCTGCTGATGTTAAAAGGGCTTAATAAATACATTTGATTGATTGATTCACATACTGTGCCCTATAAGGTTTGCCTTTGTGTTTTGACTCCTAGTTTTTCAGACAACAGATAGCAGAGCCTACTGAAGAGAAAGTTGTTGCAAAACTGCATGCCCACCCACACCTTCAACACCTAAGTATGTCCATGAGACTGGATCAAATATAGATAGTTCCCAGTCCTCAGCTTCCGGCGATGGTTCCCAGTCCGGAGCTTCCGGCGATGGTTCCCAGTCCAGAGCTTCCGGCGACGGTTCCCAGTCCAGAGCTTCCGGCGACGGTTCCCAGTCCGGAGCTTCCGGCGACGGTTCCCAGTCCGGAGCTTCCGGCGACGGTGCCCAGTCCAGAGCTTCCGGCAACGGTTCCCAGTCCGGAGCTTCCTTCGACAGTTCCCAGTATGGAACCTCTTGACACGGTCCATGGTCCAGAACATCCTGAGACGGTCCACGGTCCGGAACCTCCTGCGACGGTCCACAGTCCGGAACCTCCTGCGACGGTCCACAGTCCGGAACCTCCTGCGATGGTCCACGGTCCTCCAGTTCCAGGGCAGGAGCCTTCCTCTTCGCCGATGCCCAGTCCGAGCACGGTGTCCAGTCCAGCTCCATGGCAGGAGCCCTTCTCTGCGCCGATGCCCAGTCCGAGCACGGCGTCCAGTCCAGCTCCATGGCAGGAGCCCTTCTCTGCGCCGATGCCCAGTCCGAGCACGGCGTCCAGTCCATCTCCATGGCAGGAGCCCTTCTCTGCGTTGATGCCCAGTCTGAGCACGGTGTCCAGTCCAGCTCCATGGCAGGAGCCCTTCTCTGCGCCGATGCCCAGTCCGAGCACGGCGTCCAGTCCATCTCCATGGCAGGAGCCCTTCTCTGCGTTGATGCCCAGTCTGAGCACGGTGTCCAGTCCAGCTCCATGGCAGGAGCCCTTCTCTGCGTTGATGCCCAGTCCGAGCACGGCGTCCAGTCCAGCTCCATGGCAGGAGCCCTTCTCTGCGCCGATGCCCAGTCCGAGCACGGTGTCCAGTCCAGCTCCATGGCAGAAGCCCTTCTCTGCGTTGATGCCCAGTCCGAGCACGGTGTCCAGACCAGCTCCATGGCAGGAGCCCTTCTCTGAGTTGATGCCCAGTCCGAGCACGGTGTCCAGTCCAGCTCCATGGCAGGAGCCCTTCTCTGCGTTGATGCCCAGTCCGAGCACGGTGTCCAGTCCAGCTCCATGGCAGGAGCCCTTCTCTGCGTTGATGCCCAGTCCGAGCACGGTGTCCAGTCCAGCTCCATGGCAGGAGCCCTTCTCTGCGCCGATGCCCAGTCCGAGCACGGTGTCCAGTCCAGCTCCATGGCAGGAGCACTTCTCTGCGCCGATGCCCAGTCCGAGCACGGTGTCCAGTCCAGCTCCATGGCAGGAGCCCTTCTCTGCGTTGATGCCCAGTCCGAGCACGGTGTCCAGTCCAGCTCCATGGCAGGAGCCCTTCTCTGCGTCGGCCCAGACCCGGCACGACGGTCAAATCAGTTCCATGGCCGGAGCCTTCTTCGTCGCTGGTGCCCAGTCCGGGTGCGGCGTACAACCCAGCTCCATAGCCGGGGCCCTCTTCTGCGCCAATGCCCAGTCCAAGCACGGCGTTCTACCCTGTTCCATGGCTGGACACGTCGTCTGGGTGGGGGCAAAATCCTGCACCAGAGCTGCCACCGATGCTGGCAAATCCACGAGCGGAGTGGGTACTTCACCGACGCTAGACGCCCACCCGGACCTTCCCCTATAGAGTCAGGTTTTGCGGCCGGAGTCCGCAACTTTGGGAGCGGAGGCACTGCATTTGCTGCACGTTTCATTGGCCGTTTATTGTTTTTGAGAGTTTCATTTAATAAACATGTGGAAGTCTACGTACGCTGCGCCTTGGTCCGAGAATACCAAGACAAACGTGACAGTTTCACTGGTTAGTCACTGGGCAATGTACTGTTCATGTCCATAGAAGTGTGTCCCAATGACGGTAGTTTATTTCCCAACAAAGAAAAACATTTCATATTTGGATTGAAAACTGGCCAGATGAACCAACTCTGTGGTAGACGCTTGTTACAGTTTTTCATGTCCCGACCATTTTATGTGTTGCTTATTGTAGTCTTCAGCGAATGAGTAACAAATAATTGTCAGAATTTATTAGAATTTTTTTAAATGTATTTTATTTAACCTTTATTTAACTAGGGAAGTCAGTTAAGAATACATTATTATTTATAATGACGGCCTACCAAAAGGCAAAAGGCCTCCTGCGGGGACAGGGGACTGGGATTTAAAAAATAAATACAATATAAACATAGGATGACACACACATCACAACAAGAGTGACACACCACCACATGAAAAGCACTATCAGAACAACAAAAGGCATAGGAACCCTACATTTAAGTGAGATGTGTGTAGATTATGAAAATGAACTCGCTGAGAAGATTTAAGGATGGAGAAAAATGTAAGCGTTCCTTTCCTTTATTTTCTTAGTCTCCTGATATTAACTTGTTGAGCAACATTGTGGTGATGATGGAGAGTTTCCCCCTGGTTCTTAGGGGGGGTTCATTCTGGAACAGACAATTACAGGGCTCCAAAAGAAACACCTTTCTATTGGGGGACACAGGGACATGGTAAGTTCTTCAAAATCGCTCGCTCTCTCTCTCTCTCACACACATACACAGAGTAAGATCATTCAATTAAGCCCATGTTCTCTACATGTTTCCCTTCACACATATGAGGAGCTGTACATTCAACAGGTTGTGGTCCTCAACGAAGATGCTGTACATGAAGCAATAACATGTTATTTTTCCACCATGAGCTGAATTTTGAAATACAGTTTCTGTACATTACTTTGTTTATCAACACTATTATAGTACATTTGTTTACATTCCTTATGGGCACCGGCGCTGAAGAAGGCTCCGGACATGGAGCTGAGTTGACCGTTGTGCCTGGTCTGGGCCGGCGCAGAAGATATCTCCTCCCATGGAGCTGAGTTGACCGTTGTGCCTGGTCTGGGCCGGCGCAGAAGATATCTCCTCCCATGGAGCTGAGTTGACCGTTGTGCCTGGTCTGGGCCGGCGCATAAGATATCTCCTCCCATGGAGCTGAGTTGACCGTTGTGCCTGGTCTGGGCCGAGGCGCAGAAGATATCTCCTCCCATGGAGCTGAGTTGACCGTTGTGCCTGGTCTGGGCCGGCGCAGAAGATATCTCCTCCCATGGAGCTGAGTTGACCGTTGTGCCTGGTCTGGGCCGGCGCAGAAGATATCTCCTCCCATGGAGCTGAGTTGACCGTTGTGCCTGGTCTGGGCCGGCGCAGAAGATATCTCCTCCCATGTAGCGGGACCGAACGCTGTGTCTGGACTGAGTTTTAACCAGCCACCGTGCTTCTACACCTGCATTGCTTGCTGTTTGGGGTTTTAGGCTGAGTTTCTGTACAGCACTTTGAGACATCTGCTGACGTAAGAAGGGCTTTGTAAATAAATGTTATTGATTGACAACCCTTTATTTAGCAGATGTCAATCCAGACATCCATCTTGAGGAGACATCTGGGCGTCAGGACAGCTTTTGAGCTGCTGCACTGTCAGAGCCAGGATCCTACCTTCTCTGAGGATGTTACCGTGTAAGACAGGACCCCTTTGTGGTGTTTAGTTTATTAACATACAACAGGTTATTACAGAGATGCCATCATGAAGGTGAGATGGTTCCCTCCTTACCTGAAACAACATACTGTAATACATAGCGTTAAACAACATGTTTTATGAAGTTATATATGAACATGGCCACACCTCTGAATTGTGAACACTTTTGGTACGTCAAAAGATTCTAAAAGTGTAATTTCCTCAGAAAGCGTCTCAGTCATCCAGTGGCTTCATCCCCAAGGAGGCCTTCCAGAGACTGTTTGATGAGCTGGACAAGGACAGGATCAAACAGGTATTTATATTTCATCTCTACGACAATGTTCATTTCTTCAAAACTATGCAGTTGGCAGACTTTCAGTCTAACTCCAAGCAGACTTTCATCATTTTCCTTTGTGCTTGCATTTGCAACGGAAGCAAACATTTGGACAGAAGCAAACTTGAAAGTTATTGTGAAAGGAGACTGAACAGCAGATTGAAGTCATTGTTTCCCTCTGTAGCATCCTCCATTGCCTGAGTACTCGTCTAAGTTCCTGCGCAAGGTTCAGTTTATCTTCAGTCAGCATTATGTAACTCTGGTGGGGAACGTGTGGTTACTGTGGTGGGGAACGTGTGGTCACTGTGGTGGGGAACGTGTGGTCACTGTGGTGGGGAACGTGTGGTCACTGTGGTGGGGAACGTGTGGTCACTGTGGTGGGGAACGTGTGGTCACTGTGGTGGGGAACGTGCCCCTGGCCAATGTTATCTGTATCTGTGTCACTCTGTCACAAGTTCACAATGTCACAATATTTCACGTATTAACTTAGATATTTGTTTTTCTGCTTGATCCTAACAGCTCTTAGTTATGATACTAGCCTGGAATCCTAACTGACATGCTTTGTTTCACCATAACAATATTGAAACAGAGCTTATGAGTTAAGATTCCAGGCTACTTATTCACAGTAATATTGTTGATAGAGATGCTTTAGTGAATGTACACTACTGTGCTTTGTACACTCTATGTTGGCCTGTTCATACTGTAAGTTGCTTGACAACTTAAAAGGAGGGCTCGTCCGGGATTTGAACCCGGGACCTCTCGCACCCTAAGCGAGAATCATACCCCTAGACCAACGAGCCTGTCAAACAGTTAACAACCAAGAGTTTAAATTCCATTGCATGCCACGTGCATATGGAATTCCTCTCAAGTTGATGCTGTTGCATGCTCAGTAAAACTGCTCAGAGACTGCCACCTAGTGGCTATTCTAGACTCTGCACAAACACAGTACGGTATATGCATGTATTATGTCTACTGTATATGCATGTATTAAGTCTTCTGTATATGCATCGAAGCGTCATCAATGTTACTCTAGAATCTCCTGGTGATTGACTGTGAGAAGAATCTCTCTGACCCAGACAACTACTATTTAGAGGCTCAACATTTAAGGCCATTTGAACATAAAATGTACTACAAGTAGTAGTTACAAGTAGACATTAGTTACTGTGCCTGCAGTGCACTGCCGACATGAATGACTCATGTATAGCAGGTATGGGTCTTGCACAGTTTATGTCAATAGCTCCATGCAATTCACAGACTTTATATGTATCTCTGTCACAGGAGGTTGGTGGCACCTTTAATTGGGGAGGACAGGCCCGTGGTAATGACTGGAAGGGAATCTGTGGAAAGGTATCAAATACATCAAGCAGGTGGTTTGATGCCATTCCATTTCCTCCGTTCAGCCATTATTATGAACCGTCCTCCCCTCAGCAGCCCCCACTGATCTGTTTTTTCAGACAATCAACTGTTTCTTCATCCTTTACTACCTGCTGGAGATGGCGCTGAAGGTGGTAGCATTTGGCTGGACAGGATATATGTCCTATGGGAGTAACGTGTTTGATGGATCTCTCACAGGTCTTTCACTGGTAGGTGCAGTTCAGTATTATATACTGTATGTAAGGATAATGCAGGATCCATTTTGAAGCATGGGCAATTTAGAGAAGATTCTAGTTGATGTATCTATATTACTGTCTGTCACACAATTCAAAGTCACTCGTTGACATTACGCCACTGTACATTATATTCCATACTGACTGGATATTGTTTTATATCTCTGTTTTACCAAAGGGCCTACAGATATCCATATTTGCTACTTACAGTCTACCTTTTTCCTATTGGCAGATTTTTCTCCCCACTTTGTTTTTGATCTTTCAATATACTAACTCACTTAGGACAACCCTAAATACATCTATCACATATTTTCTCAAAAAGTGGGCTCATCTGGGATTTAAACTCAGGACTACTCACACCCTAAGTGAGAAGCATACCCTTACATTTACATTACATTTTAAGTCATTTGGCAGACGCTCTTATCCAGAGCGACTTACAAATTGGTGAATTCACCTTATGACATCCAGTGGAACAGCCACTTTACAATAGTGCATCCTAAATCATTTAAGGGGGGTGAGAAGGATTACTTTATCCTATCCTAGGTATTCCTTAAAGAGGTGGGGTTTCAGGTGTCTCCGGAAGGTGGTGATTGACTCCGCTGTCACTGGCGTCGTGAGGAAGTTTGTTCCACCATTGGGGGGCCAGAGCAGCGAACAGTTTTTGACTGGGCTGAGCGGGAACTGTACTTCCTCAGTGGTAGGGAGGCGAGCAGGCCAGAGGTGGATGAACGCAGTGTCCTTGTTTGGGTGTAGGGCCTGATCAGAGCCTGGAGGTACTGCGGTGCCGTTCCCCCACAGCTCCGTAGGCAAGCACCATGGTCTTGTAGCGGATGCGAGCTTCAACTGGAAGCCAGTGGAGAGAGCGGAGGAGCGGGGTGACGTGAGAGAACTTGGGAAGGTTGAACACCAGGCGGGCTGCGGCGTTCTGGATGAGTTGTAGGGGTTTAATGGCACAGGCAGGGAGCCCAGCCAACAGCGAGTTGCAGTAATCCAGACGGGAGATGAAAAGTGCCTGGATTAGGACCTGCGCTTCCTGTGTGAGGCAGGGTCGTACTCTGCGGATGTTGTAGAGCATGAACCTACAGGAACGGGCCACCGCCTTGATGTTAGTTGAGAACGACAGGGTGTTGTCCAGGATCACGCCAAGGTTCTTAGCGCTCTGGGAGGAGGACACAATGGAGTTGTCAACCGTGATGGCGAGATCATGGAACGGGCAGTCCTTCCCCGGGAGGAAGAGCAGCTCCGTCTTGCCGAGGTTCAGCTTGAGGTGGTGATCCGTCATCCACACTGATATGTCTGCCAGACATGCAGAGATGCGATTCCCCACCTGGTCATCAGAAGGGGGAAAGGAGAAGATTAATTGTGTGTCGTCTGCATAGCAATGATAGGAGAGACCATGTGAGGTTATGACAGAGCCAAGTGACTTGGTGTATAGCGAGAATAGGAGAGGGCCTAGAACAGAGCCCTGGGGGACACTAGTGGTGAGAGCGCGTAGTGAGGAGACAGATTCTCGCCACGCCACCTGGTAGGAGCGACCTGTCAGGTAGGACGCAATCCAAGCGTGGGCCGCGCCGGAGATGCCCAACTCGGAGAGTGTGGAGAGGAGGATCTGATGGTTCACAGTATCGAAGGCAGCCGATAGGTCTAGAAGGATGAGAGCAGAGGAGAGAGAGTTAGCTTTAGCAGTGCGGAGCGCCTCCGTGATACAGAGAAGAGCAGTCTCAGTTGAATGACTAAACCAACAAGCCTGCTTAGGGAAACCAACCGATCGTTACACTTCTCCCATCCCCTTCTCCTCATCAGCCTGTGAGTTAACTTCCAGAATCTGTGATGTGGCAGGTTTTGGCTATTAGACTCTCCTTACCACTCTCTAGTGGTAACTGACACAGGGTGAGTTTTACATACACCGAGTGCACAAAACATTAGGAACACCTGCTCCTTCCATGAAATAGACTTACCAAGTCTGTCATAGACTGTATGTAGACTGTCGTATGGACTATGTGTAGTCTGTAAGTAATTTGACTTCTTAAAAGGAGGTTTTCGTCCGGGATTTGTATCACATCCGGCCGTGATTGGGAGTCGCATTGGGCGGTGCACAATGGGCCCAGCGTCGTCCGAGTTTGGCCAGGGTAGGCCGTCATTATAAATAAGAATTTGTTCTTAACTGACTTGCCTAGTTAAATAAAGGTTACATAAATGTAAATAAATAGTCTGTGTTTACAAAACATTATGAACACCTGCTCTTTCCATGACATAGACTGATCAGGTGAATCCAGCTGAAGTCTATCATCCCGTATTGATGTCACCTGTTAAATTCAGTTCAATCAGTGTAGATGAAGAGGAGGAGACAGGTTAAAGGAGAGGATTTTTTAAGCCTTGAGGACATATTCTGTATGTGTGCCATTCAGAAGGTGAACGGACAAGACAAAATATTGAAGTGCCTTTGAATGGGGTATGATAGTCGGTGCCAGTCTGAGTGTCAAGAACTGCAATGCTGCTGTTTTGTTCACTCTCAGCAGTTTCCCGTGTGTCAAGAATGGTCCGCCACCCAAAGGACATCCAACCAACTTGACACAACTGTGACCAACCATGGCAACATGATGGATGGGTACAGCACTCAACTCAACATCAGAAGGTTTCTAGAGAGACCAGCTCTCAGAAAAGCACACAACTGCATTGGAGTCAACATGGGACAGCATCCCTG
>NW_027010642.1:0-29939 GCF_036934945.1 Oncorhynchus masou masou | reverse complement strand
AGTGTACTTCGTTCAATTTACGTATTGCTACTGACAGACAGACAGCAGGAAAGTTACTGTACCAGAGACTGACAGACAGACAGGAGAGTTACTGTACCAGAGACACTGACAGACAGCAGGAGAGTTACTGTACCAGAGACTGACAGACAGGCAGCAGGAGAGTTACTGTACCAGAGACTGACAGACAGACAGCAGGAAGTTACTGTACCAGAGACTGACAGACAGACAGCAGGAGAGTTACTGTACCAGAGACAGACAGACAGACAGGAGAGTTACTGTACCAGAGACTGACAGACAGCAGGAGAGTTACTGTACCAGAGACTGACAGACAGCAGGAGAGTTACTGTACCAGAGACTGACAGACGGCAGCAGAGTTACTGTACCAGGACTGACAGACAGCAGGAGAGTTACTGTACCAGAGACAGACAGACAGCAGGAGAGTTACTGTACCAGAGACAGACAGACAGCAGGAGAGTTACTGTACCAGAGACAGACAGACAGCAGGAGAGTTACTGTACCAGAGACTGACAGACAGCAGGAGAGTTACTGTACCAGAGACTGACAGACAGACAGCAGGAGAGTTACTGTACCAGAGACTGACATGACAGCAGGAGAGTTACTGTACCAGAGACTGACAGACAGACAGCAGGAGAGTTACTGTACCAGAGACTGACAGACAGACAGCTGGACAGTTACTGTACCAGAGACTGACATACAGCAGGAGAGTTACTGTACCAGAGACTGACTGACAGACAGACAGCTGGACAGTTACTGTACCAGAGACAGACAGACAGCAGGAGAGTTACTGTACCAGAGACTGACACGACAGCAGGAGAGTTACTGTACCAGAGACAGACAGACAGCAGGAGAGTTACTGTACCAGAGACTGACAGACAGACAGCAGGAGAGTTACTGTACCAGAGACAGACAGACAGCAGCGAGAGTTACTGTACCAGAGACTGACAGACAGCAGGAGAGTTACTGTACCAGAGACTGACATACAGACAGCAGGAGAGTTACTGTACCAGAGACTGACAGACAGACAGCAGGAGAGTTACTGTACCAGAGACTGACAGACAGACAGGAGAGTTACTGTACCAGAGACTGACAGACAGACAGCAGGAGAGTTACTGTACCAGAGACTGACAGACAGACAGCAGGAGAGTTACTGTACCAGAGACTGACAGACAGACAGCAGGAGAGTTACTATACCAGAGACAGACAGACAACCAGGAGAGTTACTGTACAAGACAGACAGACAGACAGCAGGAGAGTTACTGTACCAGAGACTGACAGACAGCTTAAGGAGAGTTGCTGTACCAGAGACTGACAGACAGCAGGAAGTTACTGGCACCAGAGACTGACAGACAACAGGAGGATTACTGTACCAGAGACTGACAGACAGCAGGAGGAGGATTGCACTGTACCAGAGACAGACAGACAGCAGGAAGTTACTGTACCAGAGACAGACAGACAGCAGGAAGTTACTGTACCAGAACTGACAAACAGACAGCAGGAAGTTACTGTACTTACAGAGACTGACAGGCAGCAGGAGGATTACTGTACCAGAGACAAGACAGACAGAAGGAGAGTTACTGTACCAGAGACTGACAGACAGACAGCAGGAGAGTTACTGTACCAGAGACTGACAGACATACAGCTGGACAGTTACTGTACCAGAGACTGACATACAGCAGGAGAGTTACTGTACCAGAGACTGACTGACAGACAGACAGCTGGACAGTTACTGTACCAGAGACTGACATACAGCAGGAGAGTTACTGTACCAGAGACTGACACACAGCAGGAGAGTTACTGTACCAGAGACAGACAGACAGCAGGAGAGTTACTGTACCAGAGACAGACAGACAGCAGGAGAGTTACTGTACCAGAGACAGACAGACAGCAGCAGAGTTACTGTACCAGAGACTGACAGACAGCAGGAGAGTTACTGTACCAGACACATACAGACAACAGGAGAGTTACTGTACCAGAGACTGACAGACAGCAGGAGAGTTACTGGAGACAGACAGACAGCAGAGAGTTACTGTACCAGAGACTGACAGACAGCAGGAGAGTTACTGTACCAGAGACTGACAGACAGACAGACAGCAGGAGAGTTACTGTACCAGAGACAGACAGACAGCAGGAGAATTACTGTACCAGAGACTGACAGACAGACAGCAGGAGAGTTACTGTACCAGAGACAGACAGACAGACAGCAGGAGAGTTACTGTACCAGAGACAGACAGACAGCAGGAGAGTTACTGTACCAGAGACAGACAGACAGCAGGAGAGTTACTGTACCAGAGACAGACAGACAGCAGGAGAGTTACTGTACCAGAGACTGACAGACAGCAGGAGAGTTACTGTACCAGAGACTGACAGACAGACAGCAGGAGAGTTACTGTACCAGAGACTGACAGACAGACAGCAGGAGAGTTACTGTACCAGAGACTGACAGACAGACAGCAGGAGAGTTACTGTACCAGAGACTGACAGACAGACAGGAGGAGAGTTACTGTACCAGACTGACAGACAGACAGGAGGAGAGTTACTGTACCAGAGACAGACAGACAGCAGGAAGTTACTGTACCAGAGACTGACAGACAGACAGCAGGAGAGTTATTCTACCAGGGAATGACAGACAGACAACAGGAGAGTTACTCTGTACAGAGAATGACAGACAGACAGCAGGAGAGTTACTGCACCAGAGACTGACAGACAGACAGCAGGAGAGTTACTGTACCAGAGAATGACAGACAGACAGACAGCAGGAGAGTTACTGTACCAGAGACAGACAGACAGACAGCAGGAGAGTTACTGTACCAGTTACTGACAGACAGACAGCAGGAAAATTACTGTACCAGAGACTGACAGACAGACAGCAGGAGAGTTACTGTACCAGAGACAGACAGACAGCAGGAGAGTTACTGTACCAGAGACTGACAGACAGACAGCAGGAGAGTTACTGTACCAGAGACTGACAGACAGACAGCAGGAGAGTTACTGTACCAGAGACTGACATACAGACAGCAGGAGAGTTACTGTACCAGAGACTGACTGACAGACAGACAGGAGGACAGTTACTGTACCAGAGACAGACATACAGCAGGAGAGTTACTGTACCAGAGACTGACACACAGCAGGAGAGTTACTGTACCAGAGACAGACAGACAGCAGGAGAGTTACTGTACCAGAGACAGACAGACAGCAGGAGAGTTACTGTACCAGAGACAGACAGACAGCAGCAGAGTTACTGTACCAGAGACTGACAGACAGACAACAGGAGAGTTACTGTACCAGAGACTGACAGGCAGACAACAGGAGAGTTACTGTACCAGAGACAGACAGACAGCAGGAGAGTTACTGTACCAGAGACAGACAGACAGCAGGAGAGTTACTGTACCAGAGACTGACAGACAGCAGGAGAGTTACTGTACCAGAGACTGACAGACAGACAGACAGCAGGAGAGTTACTGTACCAGACAGACAGACAGCAGGAGAATTACTGTACCAGAGACTGACAGACAGACAGCAGGAGAAAGTTACTGTACCAGAGACAGACAGACAGACAGGGAGAGTTACTGTACCAGAGACAGACAGACAGCAGGAGGTTACTGTACCAGAGACAGACAGACAGCAGAGGAGTTACTGTACCAGAGACAGACAGACAGCAGGGAGAGTTACTGTACCAGAGACTGACAGACAGCAGGAGGAGTTACTGTACCAGAGACTGACAGACAGACAGCAGGAGTTACTGTACCAGAGACTGACAGACAGACAGCAGGAGAGTTACTGTACCAGAGACTGACAGACAGACAGCAGGAGAGTTACTGTACCAGAGACTGACAGACAGACAGGAGGAGAGTTACTGTACCAGAGACTGACAGACAGACAGTAGGAGAGTTACTGTACCAGAGACAGACAGACAGTAGGAGAGTTACTCTACCAGGGAATGACAGACAGACAGCAGGAGAGTTATTCTACCAGAGAATGACAGACAGACAGCAGGAGAGTTACTGCACCAGAGACTGACAGACAGACAGCAGGAGAGTTACTGTACCAGAGAATGACAGACAGACAGACAGCAGGAGAGTTACTGTACCAGAGACAGACAGACAGACAGCAGGAGAGTTACTGTACCAGTTACTGACAGACAGACAGCAGGAGAGTTACTGTACCAGTTACTGACAGACAGACAGCAGGAGAGTTACTGTACCAGAGACAGACAGACAGCAGGAGAGTTACTGTACCAGAGAGACAGACAGACAGCAGGAGAGTTACTGTACCAGAGACTGACAGACAGACAGCAGGAGAGTTACTGTACCAGAGACTGACAGACAGACAGCAGGAGAGTTACTGCAGACAGACAGAGACTGACAGACAGACAGACAGGAGAGTTACTGTACCAGAGACAGACAGACAGCAGGAGAGTTACTGTACCAGAGACTGACAGACAGCAGGAGAGTTACTGTACCAGAGACAGACAGACAGCAGGAGAGTTACTGTACCAGAGACTGACAGACAGACAGACAGCAGGAGAGTTACTGTACCAGAGACTGACAGACAGCAGGAGAGTTACTCTACCAGAGACTGACAGACAGCAGGAGTGTTACTGTACCAGAACAGACAGACAGCAGGAGAGTTACTGTACCAGAGACTGACAGACAGACAGCAGGAGAGTTATTCTACCAGGGAATGACAGACAGACAGCAGGAGAGTTACTGTACCAGGACAGACAGACAGACAGCAGGAGAGTTACTGTACCAGAGACTGACAGACAGACAGCAGGAAAATTACTGTACCAGAGACTGACAGACAGACAGCAGGAGAGTTACTGTACCAGAGACAGACAGACAGCAGGAGAGTTACTGTACCAGAGACTGACAGACAGACAGCAGGAGAGTTATTCTACCAGGGAATGACAGACAGACAGCAGGAGAGTTACTGTACCAGAGACAGACAGACAGACAGCAGGAGAGTTACTGTACCAGAGACTGACAGACAGACAGGAAAATTACTGTACCAGAGACTGACAGACAGACAGCAGGAGAGTTACTGTACCAGAGACAGACAGACAGCAGGAGAGTTACTGTACCAGAGACTGACAGACAGACAGCAGGAGAGTTACTGTACCAGAGACAGACAGACAGACAGCAGGAGAGTTACTGTACCAGAGACAGACAGACAGCAGGAGAGTTACTGTACCAGAGACAGACAGACAGCAGGAGAGTTACTGTACCAGAGACAGACAGACAGCAGGAGAGTTACTGTACCAGAGACTGACAGACAGCAGGAGAGTTACTGTACCAGAGACTGACAGACAGACAGCAGGAGAGTTACTGTACCAGAGACTGACAGACAGACAGCAGGAGAGTTACTGTACCAGAGACTGACAGACAGACAGCAGGAGAGTTACTGTACCAGAGACTGACAGACAGACAGAGAGAGAGTTACGGTACCAGAGACAGACAGACAGCAGGAGAGTTACTGTACCAGAGACTGACAGACAGACAGCAGGAGAGTTACTGTACCAGAGACAGACAGACAGCAGGAGAGTTACTGTACCAGAGACTGACAGACAGACAGACAGCAGGAGAGTTACTGTACCAGAGACTGACAGACAGACAGCAGGAGAGTTACTGTACCAGAGACAGACAGCAGGAGAGTTACTGTACCAGAGACAGACAGACAGCAGGAGAGTTACTGTACCAGAGACTGACAGACAGACAGGAGGAGAGTTCCTGTACCAGAGACAGACAGACAGCAGGAGAGTTACTGTACCAGAGACAGACAGACAGCAGGAGAGTTACTGTACCAGAGACTGACAGACAGCAGGAGAGTTACTGTACCAGAGACTGACAGACAGACAGCAGGAGAGTTACTGTACCAGAGACAGACAGACAGCAGGAGAGTTACTGTACCAGAGACAGACAGACAGCAGGAGAGTTACTGTACCAGAGACAGACAGACAGCAGGAGAGTTACTGTACCAGAGATAGACAGACAGACAGCAGGAGAGTTACTGTACCAGAGACTGACAGACAGCAGGAGAGTTACTGTACCAGAGACTGACAGACAGACAGCAGGAGAGTTACTGTACCAGAGACAGACAGACAGACAGCAGGAGAGTTACTGTACCAGAGACTGACAGACCCAGCAGGAGAGTTACTGTACCAGAGACTGACAGACAGCAGGAGAGTTACTGTACCAGAGACTGACAGACAGACAGCAGGAGAGTTACTCTACCAGAGACTGACAGACAGACAGCAGGAGAGTTACTCTACCAGAGACTGACAGACAGCAGGAGAGTTACTGTACCAGAGACAGACAGACAGCAGGAGAGTTACTGTACCAGAGACTGACAGACAGACAGCAGGAGAGTTACTGTACCAGAGACTGACAGACAGACAGCAGGAGAGTTACTCTACCAGAGACAGACAGACAGACAGCAGGAGAGTTACTGTACCAGAGACTGACAGACAGCAGGAGAGTTACTGTACCAGAGACAGACAGACAGCAGGAGAGTTACTGTACCAGAGACTGACAGACAGCAGGAGAGTTACTGTACAGAGACAGACAGACAGCAGGAGAGTTACTGTACAGAGACTGACAGACAGCAGGAGAGTTACTGTACCAGAGACTGACAGACAGACAGACAGCAGGAGAGTTACTGTACCAGAGACTGACAGACAGACAGACAGCAGGAGAGTTACTGTACCAGAGACTGACAGACAGACAGACAGACAGCAGGAGAGTTACTGTACCAGAGACTGACAGACAGACAGACAGCAGGAGAGTTACTGTACCAGAGACTGACAGACAGCAGGAGAGTTACTCTACCAGAGACTGACAGACAGCAGGAGTGTTACTGTACCAGAGACTGACAGACAGACAGCAGGAGAGTTACTGTACCAGAGACTGACAGACAGCAGGAGAGTTACTCTACCAGAGACTGACAGACAGCAGGAGAGTTACTCTACCAGAGACAGACAGACAGCAGGAGAGTTACTGTACCAAGAGACTGACAGACAGACAGCAGGAGAGTTACTGTACCAGAGACTGACAGACAGACAGCAGGAGAGTTACTGTACCAGAGACTGACAGACAGACAGCAGGAGAGTTACTGTACCAGAGAATGACTGACAGACAGACAGCAGGAGAGTTACTGTACCAGAGACTGACAGACAGACAGCAGGAGAGTTACTGTACCAGAGACTGACAGACAGACAGCAGGAAAGTTACTGTACCAGAGACTGACAGACAGACAGCAGGAGAGTTACTGTACCAGAGACTGGCAGACAGACAACAGTAGAGTTACTGTACCAGAGACAGACAGACAGCAGGAGAGTTACTGTACCAGAGACTGACAGACAGACAGCAGGAGAGTTACTGTACCAGAGACTGACAGACAGACAGCAGGAGAGATACTGCACCAGAGACTGACAGACAGACAGCAGGAGAGTTACTGTACCAGAGACTGACAGACAGACAGCAGGAGAGTTACTGTACCAGAGACTGACAGAGAGACAGCAGTAGAGTTACTGTACCAGAGACTGACAGACAGACAGCAGGAGAGTTACTGCACCAGAGACTGACAGACAGACAGCAGGAGAGTTACTCTACCAGAGACAGACAGACAGCAGGAGAGTTACTGTACCAGAGACAGACAGACAGCAGGAGAGTTACTGTACCAGAGACTGACAGACAGCAGGAGAGTTACTGTACCAGAGACTGACAGACAGACAGCAGGAGAGTTACTGTACCAGAGACAGACAGACAGACAGCAGGAGAGTTACTGTACCAGAGACTGACAGACAGACAGCAGGAGAGTTACTGTACCAGAGACTGACAGAAAGACAGCAGGAGAGTTACTGTACCAGAGACTGACAGACAGACAGCAGGAGAGTTACTGTACCAGAGAATGACAGACAGACAGACAGCAGGAGAGTTACTGTACCAGAGACAGACAGACAGACAGCAGGAGAGTTACTGTACCAGTTACTGACAGACAGACAGAAAGCAGGAAAATTACTGTACCAGAGACTGACAGACAGACAGCAGGAGAGTTACTGTACCAGAGACAGACAGACAGCAGGAGAGTTACTGTACCAGAGACTGACAGACAGACAGCAGGAGAGTTACTGTACCAGAGACTGACAGACAGACAGCAGGAGAGTTACTGCACCAGAGACTGACAGACAGACAGCAGGAGAGTTACTGTACCAGAGAGAATGACAGACAGACAGACAGACAGCAGGAGAGTTACTGTACCAGAGACAGACAGACAGACAGTAGGAGAGTTACTGTACCAGTTACTGACAGACAGACAGCAGGAAAATTACTGTACCAGAGACTGACAGACAGACAGCAGGGAGTTACTGTACCAGAGACAGACAGACAGCAGGAGAGTTACTGTACCAAGAGACTGACAGACAGACAGCAGGAGAGTTACTGTACCAGAGACTGACAGACAGACAGCAGGAGAGTTACTGCACCAGAGACTGACAGACAGACAGCAGGAGAGTTACTGTACCAGAGACAGACAGACAGCAGGAGAGTTACTGTACCAGAGACTGACAGACAGCAGGAGAGTTACTGTACCAGAGACAGACAGACAGCAGGAGAGTTACTGTACCAGAGACTGACAGACAGACAGACAGCAGGAGAGTTACTGTACCAGAGACTGACAGACAGCAGGAGGATTACTCTACCAGAGACTGACAGACAGCAGGAGTGTTACTGTACCAGAGACAGACAGACAGCAGGAGAGTTACTGTACCAGAGACTGACAGACAGACAGCAGGGAGAGTTATTCTACCAGGGAATGACAGACAGACAGCAGGAGAGTTACTGTACCAGAGACAGACAGACAGACAGCAGGAGAGTTACTGTACCAGAGACTGACAGACAGACAGCAGGAAAATTACTGTACCAGAGACTGACAGACAGACAGCAGGAGAGTTACTGTACCAGAGACAGACAGACAGCAGGAGAGTTACTGTACCAGAGACTGACAGACAGACAGCAGGAGAGTTACTGTACCAGAGACTGACAGACAGACAGCAGGAGAGTTACTGCACCAGAGACTGACAGACAGACAGCAGTAGAGTTACTGTACCAGAGACTGACAGACAGACAGCAGGAGAGTTACTGCACCAGAGACTGACAGACAGACAGCAGGTGAGTTACTGTACCAGAGACAGACAGACAGCAGGAGAGTTACTGTACCAGAGACAGACAGACAGCAGGAGAGTTACTGTACCAGAGACTGACAGACAGCAGGAGAGTTACTGTACCAGAGACAGACAGACAGCAGGAGAGTTACTGTACCAGAGACTGACAGACAGACAGACAGCAGGAGAGTTACTGTACCAGAGACTGACAGACAGCAGGAGAGTTACTCTACCAGAGACTGACAGACAGCAGGAGTGTTACTGTACCAGAGACAGACAGACAGCAGGAGAGTTACTGTACCAGAGACTGACAGACAGACAGCAGGAGAGTTATTCTACCAGGGAATGACAGACAGACAGCAGGAGAGTTACTCTACCAGAGAATGACAGACAGACAGCAGGAGAGTTAATGTACCAGAGACTGACAGACAGACAGCAGGAGAGTTGCTGTACCAGAGACTGACAGACAGACAGCAGGAGAGTTACTCTACCAGAGAATGACAGACAGACAGCAGGAGAGTTACTGTACCAGAGACAGACAGACAGCAGGGAGAGTTACTGTACCAGAGACAGACAGACAGCAGGAAAGTTACTGTACCAGAGAATGACAGACAGACAGCAGGAGAGTTACTGTACCAGAGACAGACAGACAGACAGACAGACAGCAGGATAGTTACTGTACCAGAGACAGACAGACAGCAGGAAAGTTACTGTACCAGAGACAGACAGACAGACAGCAGGAGAGTTACTCTACCAGAGAATGACAGACAGACAGCAGGAAAGTTACAGCACCAGAGACTGACAGACAGACAGCAGGAGAGTTACTGTACCAGAGACTGACAGACAGACAGACAGCAGGACAGTTACTGTACCAGAGACTGACAGAACGACAGACAGCAGGAGAGTTACTGTACCAGAGACTGACAGACAGACAGCAGGAGAGTTACTGTACCAGAGACTGACAGACAGACAGCAGGAGAGTTACTGTACCAGAGACTGACAGACAGACTGCAGGACAGTTACTGTACCAGAGACTGACAGACAGACAGACAGCAGGAGAGTTACTGTACCAGAGACTGACAGACAGACAGACATCAGGACAGTTACTGTACCAGAGACTGACAGAAAGACAGACAGCAGGAGAGTTACTCTACCAGAGACTGACAGAGCAGCAGGAGAGTTACTGTACCAGAGACTGACAGACAGACAGCAGGAGAGTTACTGTACCAGAGACTGACAGACAGACAGCAGGAGAGTTACTGTACCAGAGATTGACAGAAAGACAGCAGGAGAGTTACTGTACCAGAGACTGACAGACGACAGACAGACAGCAGGAGAGTTACTGTACCAGAGACTGACAGAGAGACAGCAGTAGAGTTACTGTACCAGAGACTGACAGAGAGACAGCAGTAGAGTTACTGTACCAGAGACTGACAGACAGACAGCAGGAGAGTTACTGCACCAGAGACTGACAGACAGACAGCAGGAGAGTTACTCTACCAGAGACAGACAGACAGCAGGAGAGTTACTGTACCAGAGACAGACAGACAGCAGGAGAGTTACTGTACCAGAGACTGACAGACAGCAGGAGAGTTACTGTACCAGAGACTGACAGACAGACAGCAGGAGAGTTACTGTACCAGAGACAGACAGACAGACAGCAGGAGAGTTACTGTACCAGAGACTGACAGACAGACAGCAGTGTGGGAGAGTTACTGTACCAGAGACTGACAGAAAGACAGCAGGAGAGTTACTGTACCAGAGACTGACAGACAGACAGCAGGAGAGTTACTGTACCAGAGAATGACAGACAGACAGACAGCAGGAGAGTTACTGTACCAGAGACAGACAGACAGACAGCAGGAGAGTTACTGTACCAGAGACTGACAGACAGACAGCAGGAGAGTTATTCTACCAGGGAATGACAGGCAGACAGCAGGAGAGTTACTGTACCAGAGACAGACAGACAGACAGCAGGAGAGTTACTGTACCAGAGACTGACAGACAGACAGCAGGAGAGTTACTGTACCAGAGACAGACAGACAGCAGGAGAGTTACTGTACCAGAGACTGACAGACAGCAGCAGGAGAGTTACTGTACCAGAGACTGACAGGCAGACAGCAGGAGAGTTACTGCACCAGAGACTGACAGACAGACAGCAGTAGAGTTACTGTACCAGAGACTGACAGACAGACAGCAGGAGGGTTACTGCACCAGAGACTGACAGACAGACAGCAGGTGAGTTACTGTACCAGAGACAGACAGACAGCAGGAGAGTTACTGTACCAGAGACAGACAGACAGCAGGAGAGTTACTGTACCAGAGACTGACAGACAGCAGGAGAGTTACTGTACCAGGAGACAGACAGACAGCAGGAGAGTTACTGTACCAGAGACTGACAGACAGACAGACAGCAGGAGGTTACTGTACCAGAGACTGACAGACAGCAGGAGAGTTACTCTACCAGAGACTGACAGACAACAGGAGTGTTACTGTACCAGAGACAGACAGACAGCAGGAGAGTTACTGTACAGAGACTGACAGACAGACAGCAGGAGAGTTATTCTGCAGGGAATGACAGACAGACAGCAGGAGAGTTACTCTGCCAGAGAATGACAGACAGACAGCAGGAGAGTTAATGTACCAGAGACTGACAGACAGACAGCAGGAGAGTTGCTGTACCAAGACTGACAGACAGACAGCAGGAGAGTTACTCTACCAGAGAATGACAGACAGACAGCAGGAGAGTTACTGTACCAGAGACAGACAGACAGCAGGAGAGTTACTGTACCAGAGACAGACAGACAGCAGGAAAGTTACTGTACCAGAGAATGACAGACAGACAGCAGGAGAGTTACTGTACCAGAGACAGACAGACAGACAGACAGACAGACAGCAGGATAGTTACTGTACCAGAGACAGACAGACAGCAGGAAAGTTACTGTACCAGAGACAGACAGACAGACAGCAGGAGAGTTACTCTACCAGAGAATGACAGACAGACAGCAGGAAAGTTACAGCACCAGACTGACAGACAGACAGCAGGAGAGTTACTGTACCAGAGACTGACAGACAGACAGACAGCAGGACAGTTACTGTACCAGAGACTGACAGAACGACAGACAGCAGGAGAGTTACTGTACCAGAGACTGACAGACAGACAGCAGGAGAGTTACTGTACCAGAGACTGACAGACAGACAGTAGGAGAGTTACTGCACCAGAGACTGACAGACAGACAGCAGGAGAGTTACTGTACCAGAGACTGACAGACAGACAGACAGCAGGACAGTTACTGTACCAGAGACTGACAGAACGACAGACATCAGGACAGTTACTGTACCAGAGACTGACAGAAAGACAGACAGCAGGAGAGTTACTCTACCAGAGACTGACAGACAGCAGGAGAGTTACTGTACCAGAGACTGACAGACAGACAGCAGGAGAGTTACTGTACCAGAGACTGACAGACAGACAGCAGGAGAGTTACTGTACCAGAGACTGACAGAAAGACAGCAGGAGAGTTACTGTACCAGAGACTGACAGACAGACAGCAGGAGAGTTACTGTACCAGAGACAGACAGACAGACAGCAGGAGAGTTACTGTACCAGAGACTGACAGACAGACAGCAGGAGAGTTACTGTACCAGAGACTGACAGAAAGACAGCAGGAGAGTTACTGTACCAGAGACAGACAGACAGACAGCAGGAGAGTTACTGTACCAGAGACTGACAGACAGACAGCAGGAAAATTACTGTACCAGAGACTGACAGACAGACAGCAGGAGAGTTACTGTACCAGAGACTGACAGACAGACAGCAGTAGAGTTACTGTACCAGAGACAGACAGACAGCAGGAGAGTTACTGTACCAGAGACTGACAGACAGACAGCAGGAGAGTTACTGTACCAGAGACTGACAGACAGACAGCAGGAGAGTTACTGCACCAGACTGACAGACAGACAGCAGGAGAATTACTGTACCAGAGACTGACAGACAGACAGCAGGAGAGTTACTGTACCAGAGACTGACAGACAGACAGCAGTAGAGTTACTGTACCAGAGACTGACAGACAGACAGCAGGAGAGTTACTGCACCAGAGACTGACAGACAGACAGCAGGTGAGTTACTGTACCAGAGACAGACAGACAGCAGGAGAGTTACTGTACCAGAGACAGACAGACAGCAGGAGAGTTACTGTACCAGAGACTGACAGACAGACAGCAGGAGAGTTACTGTACCAGAGACTGACAGACAGCAGGAGAGTTACTGTACCAGAGACAGACAGACAGACAGCAGGAGAGTTACTGTACCAGAGACTGACAGACAGACAGCAGGAGAGTTACTCTACCAGGGAATGACAGACAGACAGCAGGAGAGTTACTCTACCAGAGAATGACAGACAGACAGCAGGAGAGTTAATGTAACAGAGACTGACAGACAGACAGCAGGAGAGTTACTGTACCAGAGACTGACAGACAGACAGCAGGAGAGTTACTCTACCAGAGAATGACAGACAGACAGCAGGAGAGTTACTGTACCAGAGACAGACAGACAGCAGGAGAGTTACTGTACCAGAGACAGACAGACAGCAGGAAAGTTACTGTACCAGAGAATGACAGACAGACAGCAGGAGAGTTACTGTACCAGAGACAGACAGACAGACAGACAGCAGGATAGTTACTGTACCAGAGACAGACAGACAGCAGGAAAGTTACTGTACCAGAGACAGACAGACAGACAGCAGGAGAGTTACTCTACCAGAGAATGACAGACAGACAGCAGGAAAGTTACTGCACCAGAGACTGACAGACAGACAGCAGGAGAGTTACTGTACCAGAGACTGACAGACAGACAGCAGGAGAGTTACTGTACCAGAGACTGACAGACAGCAGGAGAGTTACTGTACCAGAGACAGACAGACAGCAGGAGAGTTACTGTACCAGAGACAGACAGACAGCAGGAGAGTTACTGTACCAGAGACAGACAGACAGCAGGAGAATTACTGTACCAGAGACAGACAGACAGCAGGAGAGTTACTGTACCAGAGACAGACAGACAGCAGGAGAGTTACTGTACCAGAGACTGACAGACAGCAGGAGAGTTACTGTACCAGAGACAGACAGACAGCAGGAGAGTTACTGTACCAGAGACTGACAGACAGACAGCAGGAGAGTTACTGTACCAGAGACTGACAGACAGACAGCAGGAGAGTTACTGTACCAGAGACTGACAGACAGACAGCAGGAGAGTTACTGTACCAGAGACAGACATACAGCAGGAGAGTTACTGTACCAGAGACTGACAGACAGACAGACAGACAGCAGGAGAGTTACTGTACCAGAGACAGACAGACAGCAGGAGAGTTACTGTACCAGAGACAGACAGACAGCAGTTGAGTTACTGTACCAGAGACTGACAGACAGCAGGAGAGTTACTGTACCAGAGACTGACAGACAGCAGGAGAGTTACTGTACCAGAGACTGACAGACAGACAGCAGGAGAGTTACTGTACCAGAGACAGACAGACAGCAGTAGAGTTACTGTACCAGAGACAGACAGACAGACAGCAGGAGAGTTACTCTACCAGGGAATGACAGACAGACAGCAGGAGAGTTACTCTACCAGAGAATGACAGACAGACAGCAGGAGAGTTAATGTAACAGAGACTGACAGACAGACAGCAGGAGAGTTACTGTACCAGAGACTGACAGACAGACAGCAGGAGAGTTACTCTACCAGAGAATGACAGACAGACAGCAGGAGAGTTACTGTACCAGAGACAGACAGACAGCAGGAGAGTTACTGTACCAGAGACAGACAGACAGCAGGAAAGTTACTGTACCAGAGAATGACAGACAGACAGCAGGAGAGTTACTGTACCAGAGACAGACAGACAGACAGCAGGATAGTTACTGTACCAGAGACAGACAGACAGCAGGAAAGTTACTGTACCAGAGACAGACAGACAGACAGCAGGAGAGTTACTCTACCAGAGAATGACAGACAGACAGCAGGAAAGTTACTGCACCAGAGACTGACAGACAGACAGCAGGAGAGTTACTGTACCAGAGACTGACAGACAGACAGCAGGAGAGTTACTGTACCAGAGACTGACAGACAGCAGGAGAGTTACTGTACCAGAGACAGACAGACAGCAGGAGAGTTACTGTACCAGAGACAGACAGACAGCAGGAGAGTTACTGTACCAGAGACAGACAGACAGCAGGAGAATTACTGTACCAGAGACAGACAGACAGCAGGAGAGTTACTGTACCAGAGACAGACAGACAGCAGGAGAGTTACTGTACCAGAGACAGACAGACAGCAGGAGAGTTACTGTACCAGAGACTGACAGACAGACAGCAGGAGAGTTACTGTACCAGAGACTGACAGACAGACAGCAGGAGAGTTACTGTACCAGAGACTGACAGACAGACAGCAGGAGAGTTACTGTACCAGAGACAGACATACAGCAGGAGAGTTACTGTACCAGAAACTGACAGACAGACAGACAGACAGACAGCAGGAGAGTTACTGTACCAGAGACAGACAGACAGCAGGAGAGTTACTGTACCAGAGACAGACAGACAGCAGGAGAGTTACTGTACCAGAGACAGACAGACAGCAGGAGAGTTACTGTACCAGAGACAGACAGACAGCAGGAGAGTTACTGTACCAGAGACTGACAGACAGACAGCAGGAGAGTTACTGTACCAGAGACAGACAGACAGCAGGAGAGTTACTGTACCAGAGACAGACAGACAGCAGGAGAGTTACTGTACCAGAGACAGACAGACAGCAGGAGAGTTACTGTACCAGAGACAGAAAGACAGCAGGAGAGTTACTGTACCAGAGAAAGACAGACAGCAGGAGAGTTACTGTACCAGAGATAGACAGACAGACAGCAGGAGAGTTACTGTACCAGAGACTGACAGACAGCAGGAGAGTTACTGTACCAGAGACTGACAGACAGACAGCAGGAGAGTTACTGTACCAGAGACAGACAGACAGACAGCAGGAGAGTTACTGTACCAGAGACTGACAGACAGCAGGAGAGTTACTGTACCAGAGACTGACAGACAGCAGGAGAGTTACTGTACCAGAGACTGACAGACAGACAGCAGGAGAGTTACTCTACCAGAGACAGACAGACAGACAGCAGGAGAGTTACTCTACCAGAGACTGACAGACAGCAGGAGAGTTACTGTACCAGAGACTGACAGACAGCAGGAGAGTTACTGTACCAGAGACAGACAGACAGCAGGAGAGTTACTGTACCAGAGACTGACAGACAGCAGGAGAGTTACTGTACCAGAGACTGACAGACAGACAGACAGCAGGAGAGTTACTGTACCAGAGACTGACAGACAGACAGACAGCAGGAGAGTTACTGTACCAGAGACTGACAGACAGACAGACAGCAGGAGAGTTACTGTACCAGAGACTGACAGACAGACAGACAGACAGCAGGAGAGTTACTGTACCAGAGACTGACAGACAGCAGGAGAGTTACTCTACCAGAGACTGACAGACAGCAGGAGTGTTACTGTACCAGAGACTGACAGACAGACAGCAGGAGAGTTACTGTACCAGAGACTGACAGACAGCAGGAGAGTTACTCTACCAGAGACTGACAGACAGCAGGAGAGTTACTCTACCAGAGACAGACAGACAGCAGGAGAGTTACTGTACCAGAGACTGACAGACAGACAGCAGGAGAGTTACTGTACCAGAGACTGACAGACAGACAGCAGGAGAGTTACTGTACCAGAGACTGACAGACAGACAGCAGGAGAGTTACTGTACCTGAGACTGACAGACAGACAGCAGGAGAGTTACTGTACCAGAGACTGTCAGACAGACAGCAGGAGAGTTACTGTACCAGAGACTGACAGACAGTCAGCAGGAAAGTTACTGTACCAGAGACTGACAGACAGACAGCAGGAGAGTTACTGTACCAGAGACTGACAGACAGACAGCAGGAGAGTTACTGTACCAGAGACAGACAGACAGACAGCAGGAGAGTTACTGTACCAGAGACTGACAGACAGACAGCAGGAGAGTTACTGTACCAGAGACTGACAGACAGACAGCAGGAGAGATACTGCACCAGAGACTGACAGACAGACAGCAGGAGAGTTACTGTACCAGAGACTGACAGACAGACAGCAGGAGAGTTACTCTACCAGAGACAGACAGACAGCAGGAGAGTTACTGTACCAGAGACAGACAGACAGCAGGAGAGTTACTGTACCAGAGACTGACAGACAGCAGGAGAGTTACTGTACCAGAGACTGACAGACAGACAGCAGGAGAGTTACTGTACCAGAGACTGACAGACATACAGCAGGAGAGTTACTGTACCAGAGACTGACAGACAGACAGCAGGGAGAGTTACTGTACCAGAGAATGACAGACAGACAGCAGGAGAGTTACTGTACCAGAGACAGACAGACAGACAGCAGGAGAGTTACTGTACCAGAGACTGACAGACAGACAGCAGGAGAGTTACTGTACCAGAGACTGACAGAAAGACAGCAGGAGAGTTACTGTACCAGAGACTGACAGACAGACAGACAGCAGGAGAGTTACTGTACCAGAGACAGACAGACAGACAGCAGGAGAGTTACTGTACCAGAGACTGACAGACAGACAGCAGGAAAATTACTGTACCAGAGACTGACAGACAGACAGCAGGAGAGTTACTGTACCAGAGACAGACAGACAGCAGGAGAGTTACTGTACCAGAGACTGACAGACAGACAGCAGGAGAGTTACTGTACCAGAGACTGACAGACAGACAGCAGGAGAGTTACTGCACCAGAGACTGACAGACAGCAGTAGAGTTACTGTACCAGAGACTGACAGACAGACAGCAGGAGAGTTACTGCACCAGAGACTGACAGACAGACAGCAGGTGAGTTACTGTACCAGAGACAGACAGACAGCAGGAGAGTTACTGTACCAGAGACAGACAGACAGCAGGAGAGTTACTGTACCAGAGACTGACAGACAGCAGGAGAGTTACTGTACCAGAGACAGACAGACAGCAGGAGAGTTACTGTACCAGAGACTGACAGACAGACAGACAGCAGGAGAGTTACTGTACCAGAGACTGACAGACAGCAGGAGAGTTACTCTACCAGAGACTGACAGACAGCAGGAGTGTTACTGTACCAGAGACAGACAGACAGCAGGAGAGTTACTGTACCAGAGACTGACTGACAGACAGCAGGAGAGTTATTCTACCAGGGAATGACAGACAGACAGCAGGAGAGTTACTCTACCAGAGAATGACAGACAGACAGCAGGAGAGTTAATGTACCAGAGACTGACAGACAGACAGCAGGAGAGTTGCTGTACCAGAGACTGACAGACAGACAGCAGGAGAGTTACTCTACCAGAGAATGACAGACAGACAGCAGGAGAGTTACTGTACCAGAGACAGACAGACAGCAGGAGAGTTACTGTACCAGAGACAGACAGACAGCAGGAAAGTTACTGTACCAGAGAATGACAGACAGACAGCAGGAGAGTTACTGTACCAGAGACAGACAGACAGACAGACAGACAGACAGACAGCAGGATAGTTACTGTACCAGAGACAGACAGACAGCAGGAAAGTTACTGTACCAGAGACAGACAGACAGACAGCAGGAGAGTTACTCTAACAGAGAATGACAGACAGACAGCAGGAAAGTTACAGCACCAGAGACTGACAGACAGACAGCAGGAGAGTTACTGTACCAGAGACTGACAGACAGACAGACAGCAGGACAGTTACTGTACCAGAGACTGACAGAACGACAGACAGCAGGAGAGTTACTGTACCAGAGACTGACAGACAGACAGCAGGAGAGTTACTGTACCAGAGACTGACAGACAGACAGCAGGAGAGTTACTGTACCAGAGACTGACAGACAGACTGCAGGACAGTTACTGTACCAGAGACTGACAGACAGACAGACAGCAGGAGAGTTACTGTACCAGAGACTGACAGACAGACAGACATCAGGACAGTTACTGTACCAGAGACTGACAGAATGACAAACAGCAGGAGAGTTACTGTACCAGAGACTGACAGACAGCAGGAGAGTTACTGTACCAGAGACTGACAGACAGACAGCAGGAGAGTTACTGTACCAGAGACTGACAGACAGACAGCAGGAGAGTTACTGTACCAGAGACTGACAGAAAGACAGCAGGAGAGTTACTGTACCAGAGACTGACAGACAGACAGCAGGAGAGTTACTGTACCAGAGACAGACAGACAGACAGCAGGAGAGTTACTGTACCAGAGGCTGACAGACAGACAGCAGGAGAGTTACTGTACCAGAGACTGACAGAAAGACAGCAGGAGAGTTACTGTACCAGAGACTGACAGACAGACAGCAGGAGAGTTACTGTACCAGAGAATGACAGACAGACAGCAGGAGAGTTACTGTACCAGAGACAGACAGACAGACAGCAGGAGAGTTACTGTACCAGAGACTGACAGACAGACAGCAGGAAAATTACTGTACCAGAGACTGACAGACAGACAGCAGGAGAGTTACTGCACCAGAGACTGACAGACAGACAGCAGGTGAGTTACTGTACCAGAGACAGACAGACAGCAGGAGAGTTACTGTACCAGAGACAGACAGCAGGAGAGTTACTGTACCAGAGACTGACAGACAGCAGGAGAGTTACTGTACAGACAGACAGACAGCAGGAGAGTTACTGTACCAGAGACTGACAGACAGACAGACAGCAGGAGAGTTACTGTACCAGAGACTGACAGACAGCAGGGAGAGTTACTCTACCAGAGACTACAGACAGCAGGAGTGTTACTGTACAGAGACAGACAGACAGCAGGAGAGTTACTGTACCAGAGACTGACAGACAGACAGCAGGAGAGTTATTCTGGGAATGACAGACAGACAGCAGTAGAGTTACTGTACCAGAGACACACAGACAGCAGGAGAGTTACTGTACCAGAGACTGACAGACAGACAACAGGAGAGTTACTGTACCAGAGACCGACAGACAGACAGCAGTAGAGTTACTGTACCAGAGACAGACAGACAGCAGGAGAGTTACTGTACCAGAGACTGACAGACAGACAACAGGAGAGTTACTGTACCAGAGACTGACAGACAGACAGCAGGAGAGTTACTGCACCAGACTGACAGACAGACAGCAGGAGAATTACTGTACCAGAGACTGACAGACAGACAGCAGGAGAGTTACTGTACCAGAGACTGACAGACAGACAGCAGTAGAGTTACTGTACCAGAGACTGACAGACAGACAGCAGGAGAGTTACTGCACCAGAGACTGACAGACAGACAGCAGGTGAGTTACTGTACCAGAGACAGACAGACAGCAGGAGAGTTACTGTACCAGAGACAGACAGACAGCAGGAGAGTTACTGTACCAGAGACTGACAGACAGACAGCAGGAGAGTTACTGTACCAGAGACTGACAGACAGCAGGAGAGTTACTGTACCAGAGACAGACAGACAGCAGGAGAGTTACTGTACCAGAGACAGACAGACAGACAGCAGGAGAGTTACTGTACCAGAGACTGACAGACAGACAGCAGGAGAGTTACTCTACCAGGGAATGACAGACAGACAGCAGGAGAGTTACTCTACCAGAGAATGACAGACAGACAGCAGGAGAGTTAATGTACCAGAGACTGACAGACAGACAGCAGGAGAGTTACTGTACCAGAGACTGACAGACAGACAGCAGGAGAGTTACTCTAACAGAGAATGACAGACAGGCAGCAGGAGAGTTACTGTACCCAGAGACAGACAGACAGCAGGAGAGTTACTGTTCCAGAGACAGACAGACAGCAGGAGAGTTACTGTACCAGAGACTGACAGACAGACAGCAGGAGAGTTACTGTACCAGAGACTGACAGACAGCAGGAGAGTTACTGTACCAGAGACAGACAGACAGCAGGAGAGTTACTGTACCAGAGACAGACAGACAGACAGCAGGAGAGTTACTGTACCAGAGACTGACAGACAGACAGCAGGAGAGTTACTCTACCAGGGAATGACAGACAGACAGCAGGAGAGTTACTCTACCAGAGAATGACAGACAGACAGCAGGAGAGTTAATGTACCAGAGACTGACAGACAGACAGCAGGAGAGTTACTGTACCAGAGACTGACAGACAGACAGCAGGAGAGTTACTCTACCAGAGAATGACAGACAGGCAGCAGGAGAGTTACTGTACCAGAGACAGACAGACAGCAGGAGAGTTACTGTACCAGAGACAGACAGACAGCAGGAAAGTTACTGTACCAGAGAATGACAGACAGACAGCAGGAGAGTTACTGTACCAGAGACAGACAGACAGACAGACAGCAGGATAGTTACTGTACCAGAGACAGACAGACAGCAGGAAAGTTACTGTACCAGAGACAGACAGACAGACAGCAGGAGAGTTACTCTACCAGAGAATGACAGACAGACAGCAGGAGAGTTACTGTACCAGAGACTGACAGACAGACAGACAGCAGGACAGTTACTGTACCAGAGACTGACAGAACGACAGACAGCAGGAGAGTTACTGTACCAGAGACTGACAGACAGACAGCAGGAGAGTTACTGTACCAGAGACTGACAGACAGACAGCAGGAGAGTTACTGTACCAGAGACTGACAGACAGACTGCAGGACAGTTACTGTACCAGAGACTGACAGACAGACAGCAGGAGAGTTACTGTACCAGAGACTGACAGACAGACAGACATCAGGACAGTTACTGTACCAGAGGCTGACAGACAGACAGCAGGAGAGTTACTGTACCAGAGACTGACAGACAGACAACAGGAGAGTTACTGTACCAGAGACTGACAGACAGACAGCAGGAGAGTTACTGCACCAGACTGACAGACAGACAGCAGGAGAATTACTGTACCAGAGACTGACAGACAGACAGCAGGAGAGTTACTGTACCAGAGACTGACAGACAGACAGCAGTAGAGTTACTGTACCAGAGACTGACAGACAGACAGCAGGAGAGTTACTGCACCAGAGACTGACAGACAGACAGCAGGTGAGTTACTGTACCAGAGACAGACAGACAGCAGGAGAGTTACTGTACCAGAGACTGACAGACAGACAGCAGGAGAGTTACTGTACCAGAGACTGACAGACAGCAGGAGAGTTACTGTACCAGAGACAGACAGACAGCAGGAGAGTTACTGTACCAGAGACAGACAGACAGACAGCAGGAGAGTTACTGTATCAGAGACTGACAGACAGACAGCAGGAGAGTTACTCTACCAGGGAATGACAGACAGACAGCAGGAGAGTTACTCTACCAGAGAATGACAGACAGACAGCAGGAGAGTTAATGTACCAGAGACTGACAGACAGACAGCAGGAGAGTTACTGTACCAGAGACTGACAGACAGACAGCAGGAGAGTTACTCTACCAGAGAATGACAGACAGACAGCAGGAGAGTTACTGTACCAGAGACAGACAGACAGCAGGAGAGTTACTGTACCAGAGACAGACAGACAGCAGGAAAGTTACTGTTCCAGAGAATGACAGACAGACAGCAGGAGAGTTACTGTACCAGAGACAGACAGACAGACAGCAGGATAGTTACTGTACCAGAGACAGACAGACAGCAGGAAAGTTACTGTACCAGAGACAGACAGACAGACAGCAGGAGAGTTACTCTACCAGAGAATGACAGACAGACAGCAGGAAAGTTACTGCACCAGAGACTGACAGACAGACAGCAGGAGAGTTACTGTACCAGAGACTGACAGACAGACAGACAGCAGGACAGTTACTGTACCAGAGACTGACAGACAGACAGACAGCAGGAGAGTTACTGTACCAGAGACTGACAGACAGACAGACATCAGGACAGTTACTGTACCAGAGACTGACAGAACGACAGACAGCAGGAGAGTTACTGTACCAGAGACTGACAGACAGACAGCAGGAGAGTTACTGTACCAGAGACTGACAGACAGACAGCTGGACAGTTACTGTACCAGAGGCTGACAGACAGACAGACTGCAGGACAGTTACTGTACCAGAGGCTGACAGACAGACAGCAGGAGAGTTACTGTACCAGAGACTGACAGACAGACAGCAGTAGAGTTACTGTACCAGAGACAGACAGACAGCAGGAGAGTTACTGTACCAGAGACTGACAGACAGACAGCAGGAGAGTTACTGTACCAGAGACTGACAGACAGACAGCAGGAGAGTTACTGTACCAGAGACTGACAGACAGACAGCAGGAGAGTTACTGTACCAGAGACTGACAGACAGACTGCAGGACAGTTACTGTACCAGAGACTGACAGACAGACAGACAGACAGACAGCAGGAGAGTTACTGTACCAGAGACTGACAGACAGACAGACATCAGGACAGTTACTGTACCAGAGACTGACAGAACGACAGACAGCAGGAGAGTTACTGTACCTGAGACTGACAGACAGCGGAGAGTTACTGTACCAGAGACTGACAGACAGACAGAAGGAGAGTTACTATACCAGAGACTGACAGACAGACAGCAGGAGAGTTACTGTACCAGAGACTGACAGACAGACAGCTGGACAGTTACTGTACCAGAGACAGACAGACAGACAGAAGGAGAGTTACTATACCAGAGACTGACAGACAGACAGCAGGAGAGTTACTGTACCAGAGACTGACAGACAGACAGCAGGAGAGTTACTCTACCAGAGACTGACAGACAGACAGACAGCAGGAGAGTTACTGTACCAGAGACAGACAGACAGCAGGAGAGTTACTGTACCAGAGACTGACAGACAGACAGCAGGAGAGTTACTGTACCAGAGACTGACAGACAGACAGCAGGAGTGTTACTGTACCAGAGACTGACAGACAGACAGCAGGAGAGTTACTGTACCAGAGACTGACAGACAGACAGCAGGAGAGTTACTGTACCAGAGAATGACAGACAGACAGCAGGAGAGTTACTGTACCAGAGACAGACAGACAGACAGCAGGAGAGTTACTGTACCAGAGGCTGACAGACAGACAGACTGCAGGACAGTTACTGTACCAGAGACTGACAGACAGCGGGAGAGTTACTGTACCAGAGACTGACAGACAGACAGAAGGAGAGTTACTGTACCAGAGACTGACAGACAGACAGCAGGAGAGTTACTGTACCAGAGACTGACAGACAGTCAACTGGACAGTTACTGTACCAGAGACAGACAGACAGACAGCAGTAGAGTTACTGTACTAGAGACTGACAGACAGACAGACAGCAGGAAAATTACTGTACCAGAGACTGACAGACAGACAGCAGGAGAGTTACTGTACCAGAGACTGACAGACAGACAGCAGGAGAGTTACTGTACCAGAGACTGACAGACAGACAGCAGTAGAGTTACTGTACCAGAGACAGACAGACAGCAGGAGAGTTACTCTACCAGAGACTGACAGACAGACAGACAGCAGGAAAATTACTGTACCAGAGACTGACAGACAGACAGCAGGAGAGTTACTGTACCAGAGACTGACAGACAGACAGCAGTAGAGTTACTGTACCAGAGACAGACAGACAGCAGGAGAGTTACTGTACCAGAGACTGACAGACAGACAGCAGGAGAGTTACTGTACCAGAGACAGACAGACAGCAGGAGAGTTACTGCACCAGAGACTGACAGACAGACAGCAGGAGAGTTACTGTACCAGAGACTGACAGACAGACAGCAGGAGAGTTACTGCACCAGAGACTGACAGACAGACAGCAGGAGAGTTACTGTACCAGAGACTGACAGACAGACAGCAGGAGAGTTACTGTACCAGAGACAGACAGACAGACAGCAGGAGAGTTACTGTACCAGAGACTGACAGACAGACAGCAGTAGAGTTACTGTACCAGAGACTGACAGACAGACAGACAGCAGGAAAATTACTGTACCAGAGACTGACAGACAGACAGCAGGAGAGTTACTGTACCAGAGACTGACAGACAGACAGCAGTAGAGTTACTGTACCAGAGACAGACAGACAGCAGGAGAGTTACTCTACCAGAGACTGACAGACAGACAGACAGCAGGAAAATTACTGTACCAGAGACTGACAGACAGACAGCAGGAGAGTTACTGTACCAGAGACTGACAGACAGACTGCAGGACAGTTACTGTACCAGAGGCTGACAGACAGACAGCAGGAGAGTTACTGTACCAGAGACTGACAGACAGACAACAGGAGAGTTACTGTACCAGAGACTGACAGACAGACAGCAGGAGAGTTACTGCACCAGACTGACAGACAGACAGCAGGAGAATTACTGTACCAGAGACTGACAGACAGACAGCAGGAGAGTTACTGTACCAGAGACTGACAGACAGACAGCAGTAGAGTTACTGTACCAGAGACTGACAGACAGACAGCAGGAGAGTTACTGCACCAGAGACTGACAGACAGACAGCAGGTGAGTTACTGTACCAGAGACAGACAGACAGCAGGAGAGTTACTGTACCAGAGACTGACAGACAGACAGCAGGAGAGTTACTGTACCAGAGACTGACAGACAGCAGGAGAGTTACTGTACCAGAGACAGACAGACAGCAGGAGAGTTACTGTACCAGAGACAGACAGACAGACAGCAGGAGAGTTACTGTATCAGAGACTGACAGACAGACAGCAGGAGAGTTACTCTACCAGGGAATGACAGACAGACAGCAGGAGAGTTACTCTACCAGAGAATGACAGACAGACAGCAGGAGAGTTAATGTACCAGAGACTGACAGACAGACAGCAGGAGAGTTACTGTACCAGAGACTGACAGACAGACAGCAGGAGAGTTACTCTACCAGAGAATGACAGACAGACAGCAGGAGAGTTACTGTACCAGAGACAGACAGACAGCAGGAGAGTTACTGTACCAGAGACAGACAGACAGCAGGAAAGTTACTGTTCCAGAGAATGACAGACAGACAGCAGGAGAGTTACTGTACCAGAGACAGACAGACAGACAGCAGGATAGTTACTGTACCAGAGACAGACAGA
Source organism: Oncorhynchus masou masou (assembly GCF_036934945.1). Classification (NCBI taxonomy): domain Eukaryota; kingdom Metazoa; phylum Chordata; class Actinopteri; order Salmoniformes; family Salmonidae; genus Oncorhynchus; species Oncorhynchus masou. The sequence goes on along the minus strand of NW_027010642.1, from coordinate 3,739 downwards.
CAGCAGGAAAGTTACTGTACCAGAGACAGACAGACAGACAGCAGGAGAGTTACTCTACCAGAGAATGACAGACAGACAGCAGGAAAGTTACTGCACCAGAGACTGACAGACAGACAGCAGGAGAGTTACTGTACCAGAGACTGACAGACAGACAGACAGCAGGACAGTTACTGTACCAGAGACTGACAGACAGACAGACAGCAGGAGAGTTACTGTACCAGAGACTGACAGACAGACAGACATCAGGACAGTTACTGTACCAGAGACTGACAGAACGACAGACAGCAGGAGAGTTACTGTACCAGAGACTGACAGACAGACAGCAGGAGAGTTACTGTACCAGAGACTGACAGACAGACAGCTGGACAGTTACTGTACCAGAGGCTGACAGACAGACAGACTGCAGGACAGTTACTGTACCAGAGGCTGACAGACAGACAGCAGGAGAGTTACTGTACCAGAGACTGACAGACAGACAGCAGTAGAGTTACTGTACCAGAGACAGACAGACAGCAGGAGAGTTACTGTACCAGAGACTGACAGACAGACAGCAGGAGAGTTACTGTACCAGAGACTGACAGACAGACAGCAGGAGAGTTACTGTACCAGAGACTGACAGACAGACAGCAGGAGAGTTACTGTACCAGAGACTGACAGACAGACTGCAGGACAGTTACTGTACCAGAGACTGACAGACAGACAGACAGACAGACAGCAGGAGAGTTACTGTACCAGAGACTGACAGACAGACAGACATCAGGACAGTTACTGTACCAGAGACTGACAGAACGACAGACAGCAGGAGAGTTACTGTACCTGAGACTGACAGACAGCGGGAGAGTTACTGTACCAGAGACTGACAGACAGACAGAAGGAGAGTTACTATACCAGAGACTGACAGACAGACAGCAGGAGAGTTACTGTACCAGAGACTGACAGACAGACAGCTGGACAGTTACTGTACCAGAGACAGACAGACAGACAGAAGGAGAGTTACTATACCAGAGACTGACAGACAGACAGCAGGAGAGTTACTGTACCAGAGACTGACAGACAGACAGCAGGAGAGTTACTCTACCAGAGACTGACAGACAGACAGACAGCAGGAGAGTTACTGTACCAGAGACAGACAGACAGCAGGAGAGTTACTGTACCAGAGACTGACAGACAGACAGCAGGAGAGTTACTGTACCAGAGACTGACAGACAGACAGCAGGAGTGTTACTGTACCAGAGACTGACAGACAGACAGCAGGAGAGTTACTGTACCAGAGACTGACAGACAGACAGCAGGAGAGTTACTGTACCAGAGAATGACAGACAGACAGCAGGAGAGTTACTGTCCCAGAGACAGACAGACAGACAGCAGGAGAGTTACTGTACCAGAGGCTGACAGACAGACAGACTGCAGGACAGTTACTGTACCAGAGACTGACAGACAGCGGGAGAGTTACTGTACCAGAGACTGACAGACAGACAGAAGGAGAGTTACTGTACCAGAGACTGACAGACAGACAGCAGGAGAGTTACTGTACCAGAGACTGACAGACAGTCAACTGGACAGTTACTGTACCAGAGACAGACAGACAGACAGCAGTAGAGTTACTGTACTAGAGACTGACAGACAGACAGACAGCAGGAAAATTACTGTACCAGAGACTGACAGACAGACAGCAGGAGAGTTACTGTACCAGAGACTGACAGACAGACAGCAGGAGAGTTACTGTACCAGAGACTGACAGACAGACAGCAGTAGAGTTACTGTACCAGAGACAGACAGACAGCAGGAGAGTTACTCTACCAGAGACTGACAGACAGACAGACAGCAGGAAAATTACTGTACCAGAGACTGACAGACAGACAGCAGGAGAGTTACTGTACCAGAGACTGACAGACAGACAGCAGTAGAGTTACTGTACCAGAGACAGACAGACAGCAGGAGAGTTACTGTACCAGAGACTGACAGACAGACAGCAGGAGAGTTACTGTACCAGAGACAGACAGACAGCAGGAGAGTTACTGCACCAGAGACTGACAGACAGACAGCAGGAGAGTTACTGTACCAGAGACTGACAGACAGACAGCAGGAGAGTTACTGCACCAGAGACTGACAGACAGACAGCAGGAGAGTTACTGTACCAGAGACTGACAGACAGACAGCAGGAGAGTTACTGTACCAGAGACAGACAGACAGACAGCAGGAGAGTTACTGTACCAGAGACTGACAGACAGACAGCAGTAGAGTTACTGTACCAGAGACTGACAGACAGACAGACAGCAGGAAAATTACTGTACCAGAGACTGACAGACAGACAGCAGGAGAGTTACTGTACCAGAGACTGACAGACAGACAGCAGTAGAGTTACTGTACCAGAGACAGACAGACAGCAGGAGAGTTACTCTACCAGAGACTGACAGACAGACAGACAGCAGGAAAATTACTGTACCAGAGACTGACAGACAGACAGCAGGAGAGTTACTGTACCAGAGACTGACAGACAGACAGCAGTAGAGTTACTGTACCAGAGACTGACAGACAGACAGCAGGAGAGTTACTGTACCAGAGACTGACAGACAGACAGCAGGAGAGTTACTGTACCAGAGACAGACAGACAGCAGGAGAGTTACTGCACCAGAGACTGACAGACAGACAGCAGGAGAGTTACTGTACCAGAGACTGACAGACAGACAGCAGGAGAGTTACTGTACCAGAGACTGACAGACAGACAGCAGTAGAGTTACTGTACCAGAGACTGACAGACAGACAGCAGGAGAGTTACTGCACCAGAGACTGACAGACAGACAGCAGGTGAGTTACTGTACCAGAGACAGACAGACAGAGACAGACAGACAGCAGGAGAGTTACTGTACCAGAGACTGACAGACAGACAGCAGGAGAGTTACTGTACCAGAGACTGACAGACAGACAGCAGGAGAGTTACTGTACCAGAGACAGACAGACAGCAGGAGAGTTACTGTACCAGAGACAGACAGACAGACAGCAGGAGAGTTACTGTACCAGAGACAGACAGACAGCAGGAGAGTTACTGTACCAGAGACTGACAGACAGACAGCAGGAGAGAGACTGACAGACAGCAGGAGATTACTGTACCAGAGACAGACAGACAGCAGGAGAGTTACTGTACCAGAGACAGACAGACAGACAGACAGACAGACAGCAGGAGAGTTACTGTACCAGAGACTGACAGACAGACAGCAGGAGAGTTACTGTACCAGAGACTGACAGACAGACAGCAGCAGAGTTACTGTACCAGAGACTGACAGACAGCAGGAGAGTTACTGTACCAGAGACTGACAGACAGACAGCAGGAGAGTTACTGTACCAGAGACTGACAGACAGACAGCAGCAGAGTTACTGTACCAGAGACTGACAGACAGCAGGAGAGTTACTGTACCAGAGACTGACAGACAGACAGCAGGAGAGTTACTGTACCAGAGACTGACAGGCAGACAGCAGGAGAGTTACTGTACCAGAGACAGCCAGCCAAACAGACAGGTCGACAGCCAGCCAGCCAGCCAGCCAGACAGCAGGAGAGTTACTGTACCAGAGACTGACAGACAGACAGCTGGACAGTTACTGTACCAGAGGCTGACAGACAGACAGACTGCAAGACAGTTACTGTACCAGAGGCTGACAGACAGACAGACAGCAGGAGAGTTACTGTACCAGAGACTGACAGACAGACAGCAGGAGAGTTACTGTACCAGAGACTGACAGA
>NW_027010641.1:0-29945 GCF_036934945.1 Oncorhynchus masou masou | reverse complement strand
CTCCATGGCTCTGTTCTCACTCGCAGTCACTCCAGGGCTCTGTCCTCACTCTCAGTCACTCCAGGGCTCTGTCCTCACTCTCTGTCACTCCAGGGCTCTGTCCTCACTCTCAATCATTCCAGGGCTCTGTCCTCACTCTCCAGTCACTCCAGGGCTCTGTCCTCCTTCTCAGTTACTCCAGGGCTCTGTTCTCACTTAGTCACTCCATGGCTCTGTTCTCACTTAGTCACTCCAGGGCTCTGTCCTCACTCTCAGTCACTCCATGGCTCTGTTCTCACTTAGTCACTCCAGGGCTCTGTTCTCACTCTCAGTCACTCCAGGGCTCTGTTCTCACTCTCAGTCACTCCAGGCCTCTGTCCTCACTCTCAGTCACTCCAGGGCTCTGTCCTCATTCTCAGTCACTCCAGGGCTCTGTCCTCACTCTCAGTCACTCCAGGCCTCTGTCCTCACTCTCAGTCACTCCAGGGCTCTGTCCTCACTCTCAGTCACTCCAGGGCTCTGTCCTCACTCTCTGTCACTCCAGAGCTCTGTCCTCATTCTCAGTCACTCCAGGGCTCTGTTCTCACTCTCAGTCACTCCAGGGCTCTGTTCTCACTCTCAGTCACTCCAGGGCTCTGTCCTCACTCTCTGTCACTCCAGAGCTCTGTCCTCATTCTCAGTCACTCCAGGGCTCTGTCCTCACTCTCTGTCACTCCAGAGCTCTGTCCTCACTCTCAGTCACTCCAGGGCTCTGTCCTCACTCTCAGTCACCAGTGTTCTGTCCCAAATGGAACCCCATTCACTATAATGCTCTACTTTTACAATACTGACTGTCATTATAACTACATCATTGCAGTGTTGTTAAGGGAACGAGTGTGTGTGTGTGTGTGTGTGTGTGTGAACTCTGGGTGTCAGCAGAAACACTAAGATCTGTCTCACTGTTCGACGCTTTGTCTGCGTATGTCTCATATGCACACCCACAGCGAGAGAGAGACACACACAGACACAGACACAGAGAGAGAGAGAGAGAGAGAGAGAGAGAGAGAGAGACGAGAGAGAGAGAGAGAGAGCAGGGACACACACACACACACACACACACACACACAAACAAACACATGCTCTGAGCCTAATCAGGCTGAGCCACTAAGAAGCATGCAGTGTCTGTGTTGCAGTGTGTGTGTGTGTGCAGTGTGTGTGTGTCTGTGTGGAACAGAGCTGCTGTTGTCTAGGGGAAAACAACAGGGTCATTTTACGTAACAACCCTTTAATCTCCTAGCTACCTTTTTACTGCTCTGTGTTCTGATTATCTACGACCGGTTCTGTCTGGTTGCGGCTGCCCTCTCTCTATGCGCACAGGGCTGTTCTTGCCCCGTGTGTATGAATATACAATGTGTGGTGTGGCCAGTGGGTAACTTGAGGACACTCTCTGAGAGAACAGTAATGACCCGTGTGTGTGTGTGTGTGTGTGTGTGTGTGTGTGTGTGTGTGTGTGTGTGTGTGTGTGTGTGTGTGTGTGTGTGTGTGTGTGTGTGTGTGTGTGTGTGTAAACGTGTCCCAAAAATAATGGCACTGTCTCTATGCACATTGACAGGACTCTACACACTGACAGGACTCTACACACCGACAGGACTCTACACACTGACAGGACTCTACACACTGACATGACTCTACACACCGACAGGACCCAACACACTGACAGGACTCTACAAACTGACAGGACTCTACACACTGACAGGACTCTACACACTGACAGGACTCTACACACTGACAGGACTCTACACACTGACAGGACTCTACACACTGACAGGACTCTACAAATTGACAGGACCCAACACACTGACAGGACTCTACACACTGACAGGACTCTACACACTGACAGGACTCTACAAACTGACAGGACTCTACACACTGACAGGACTCTACACACCGACAGGACCCTACACACTGACACACTGACAGGACTCTACACACTGACAGGACTCTACACACTGACAGGACTCTACACACTGACAGGACTCTACACACCGACAGGACTCTACACACTGACAGGACTCTACACACTGACAGGACTCTACACACTGACAGGACTCTACACACCGACAGGACTCTACACACCGACATGACTCTACACACCGACAGGACTCTACACACCACCGACAGGACTCTACAAACTGACAGGACTCTACACACTGACAGGACTCTACACACCTGACAGGACTCTACACACCGACAGGACTCTACACACCGACAGGACTCTACACACCGACAGGACTCTACACACCGACAGGACTCTACACACCGACAGGACTCTACACACCGACAGGACCCTACACACCGACAGGACTCTACACACTGACAGGACTCTACACACTGACAGGACTCTACACACTGACATGACTCTACACACTGGCAGGACTCTACACACTGACAGGACTCTACACACTGACAGGACTCTACACACTGACAGGACTCTACACACTGACAGGACTCTACACCCCAACACACTGACGGGACTCTACAAACTGACAGGACCCAACACACTGACAGGACTCTACACACCGACAGGACTCTACACACTGACAGGACTCTACACACTGACAGGACTCTACACACCGACAGGACTCTACACACCGACAGGACCCTACACACCGACAGGACTCTACACACTGACAGGACTCTACACACTGACAGGACTCTACACACTGACATGGCTCTGCACTGGCAGGACTCTACACACTGACAGGACTCTACACACTGACAGGACTCTACACACTGACAGGACTCTACACACTGACAGGACTCTACACACTGGCAGGACTCTACACACTGACACCCAACACACTGACAGGACTCTACACACTGACAGGACTCTACACACTGACAGGACTCTACACACTGACATGACTCTACACACTGGCAGGACTCTACACACTGACAGGACTCTACACACTGACAGGACTCTACACTGGCAGGACTCTACACACTGACAGGACTCTACACACTGACAGGACTCTACACACTGACAGGACTCTACACACTGACAGGACTCTACACACTGACAGGACTCTACACACTGACAGGACCCTACCACTGACAGGACTCTACACACTGACAGGACTCTACACACTGACAGGACTCTACACACTGACAGGACTCTACACACTGACAGGACTCTACACACTGACAGGACTCTACACACTGACAGGACTCTACACACTGACAGGACTCTACACACTGACAGGACTCTACACACTGACAGGACTCTACACACTGGCAGGACTCTACACACTGACAGGACTCTACACACTGACAGGACTCTACACACTGACAGGACTCTACACACCGACAGGACTCTACACACTCACATTTTGGATGTGATGTTTGGAGCGTGGTAGTGAGTGTTGCAAGCAGGACAGGCGATTTTTATGCGCTTCAGCACTCGGCTGTCCTGTTCTGTGAGCTTGTGTGGCCTACCACTTGCGGCTGAGCCGTTGTTGCTCCTAGGCGTTTCCACTTCACAATAACAGCACTTATAGTTTATCGGAGCAGCTCTGGCTGGGCAGACATTTGACGAACTGACTTGATAGAAAGGTGGCATCCTATGACGGTGCCACGTTGAAAGTCACTGATCTTTTCAGTACAGGCCATTGAACTGACAACGTTTGTCTAAGGAGATTGCATGGCTTTGTGCTCAATCTTATACACCTGACAGCAAACAGGTGTGTCTGAAATAGTCTAATCCACTCATTTGAAGGGTGTCCACATACCTTTGGCCATGTAGTGTGTCAACCAATATCACTCCAGTATCCCTGCACATTGTAAATATGGTATTGGAACTGTCCCTGTATAAAGCTTCTTTACTTTCTCCTGGTCTTGTTTTCTGATGTTTTTTCTTTTTCTACCTTGCTATTTTCAGTACTACATTGTTGGTGTCTGAGTTGGTTAGAAAAAGGCATTTCACTGTACTTGTGCAGGTGACGTTAAAACTTCAACTTGTATGGTTGAATGTGGCCCTGTGTATATGAGGCTGTGTCAGAGTGTAGGGTTGAATGGGCCCTGTGTATATGACGCTGTGTGTCAGAGTGTAGGGTTGAATGGGCCCTGTGTATATGAGGCTGTGTGTCAGAGTGTAGGGTTGAATGTGGCCCTGTGTATATGAGGCTGTGTGTCAGAGTGTAGGGTTGAATGGGCCCTGTGTATATGACGTTGTGTCAGAGTGTAGGGTTGAATGGCCCTGTGTATATGAGGCTGTGTGTCAGAGTGTAGGGTTGAATGGGCCCTGTGTATATGAGGCTGTGTGTCAGAGTGTAGGGTTGAATGGGCCCTGTGTGTCAGAGTGTAGGGTTGAATGGGCCCTGTGTATATGAGGCTGTGTGTCAGAGTGTAGGGTTGAATGGACCCTGTGTATATGAGGCTGTGTGTCAGAGTGTAGGGTTGAATGGGCCCTGTGTATATGTGGCTGTGTGTCAGAGTGTAGGGTTGAATGGGCCCTGTGTATATGAGGCTGTGTGTCAGAGTGTAGGGTTGAATGGGCCCTGTGTATATGAGGCTGTGTGTCAGAGTGTAGGGTTGAATGGGCCCTGTGTGTCAGAGTGTAGGGTTGAATGGACCCTGTGTATATGACGCTGTGTGTCAGAGTGTAGGGTTGAATGGGCCCTGTGTATATGAGGCTGTGTGTCAGAGTGTAGGAGGTTGAATGGGCCCTGTGTATATGAGGCTGTGTGTCAGAGTGTAGGGTTGAATGGGCCCTGTGTGTCAGAGTGTAGGGTTGAATGGACCCTGTGTATATGTCAGAGTGTAGGGTTGAATGGGCCCTGTGTATATGACGCTGTGTGTCAGAGTGTAGGGTTGAATGGGCCCTGTGTGTCAGAGTGTAGGGTTGAATGGACCCTGTGTGTATATGAGGCTGTGTGTCAGAGTGTAGGGTTGAATGGGCCCTGTGTATATGACGCTGTGTGTCAGAGTGTAGGGTTGAATGGGCCCTGTGTATATGAGGCTGTGTGTCAGAGTGTAGGGTTGAATGGGCCCTGTGTGTCAGAGTGTAGGGTTGAATGGACCCTGTGTATATGAGCTGGTGTCAGAGTGTAGGGTTGAATGGGCCCTGTGTATATGACGCTGTGTGTCAGAGTGTAGGGTTGAATGGGCCCTGTGTCAGAGTGTAGGGTTGAATGGACCCTGTGTATATGACGCTGTGTCAGAGTGTAGGGTTGAATGGGCCCTGTGTATATGACGCTGTGTGTCAGAGTGTAGGGTTGAATGGGCCCTGTGTATATGACGCTGTGTCAGAGTGTAGGGTTGAATGGGCCCTGTGTATATGAGGCTGTGTGTCAGAGTGTAGGGTTGAATGGGCCCTGTGTGTCAGAGTGTAGGGTTGAATGGACCCTGTGTATATGAGGCTGTGTGTCAGTGTGTAGGGTTGAATGGGCCCTGTGTATATGACGCTGTGTGTCAGAGTGTAGGGTTGAATGGGCCCTGTGTGTCAAGTGTGGGGTTGAATGGACCCTGTATATGACGCTGTGTGTCAGAGTGTAGGGTTGAATGGGCCCTGTGTATATGACGCTGTGTGTCAGAGTGTAGGGTTGAATGGGCCCTGTGTATATGAGGCTGTGTGTCAGAGTGTAGGGTTGAATGGGCCCTGTGTGTCAGAGTGTAGGGTTGAATGGACCCTGTGTATATAGCTGTGTGTCAGAGTGTAGGGTTGAATGGGCCCTGTGTATATGAGGCTGTGTGTCAGAGTGTAGGGTTGAATGGGCCCTGTGTATATGAGGCTGTGTGTCAGAGTGTAGGGTTGAATGGGCCCTGTGTATATGAGGCCCTGTGTCAGAGTGTAGGGTTGAATGGGCCCTGTGTATATGACGCTGTGTGTCAGAGTGTAGGGTTGAATGGGCCCTGTGTATATGAGGCTGTGTGTCAGAGTGTAGGGTTGAATGGGCCCTGTGTATATGAGGCCGTGTGTCAGAGTGTAGGGTTGAATGGGCCCTGTGTATGACGCTGTGTGTCAGAGTGTAGGGTTGAATGGGCCCTGTGTATATGAGGCTGTGTGTCAGAGTGTAGGGTTGAATGGGCCCTGTGTATATGAGGCTGTGTGTCAGAGTGTAGGGTTGAATGGACCCTGTGTATATGAGGCTGTGTCAGAGTGTAGGGTTGAATGGGCCCTGTGTATATGAGGCTGTGTGTCAGAGTGTAGGGTTGAATGGGCCCTGTGTATATGACACTGTGTGTCAGAGTGTAGGGTTGAATGGACCCTGTGTATATGAGGCTGTGTGTCAGAGTGTAGGGTTGAATGGGCCCTGTGTATATGACACTGTGTGTCAGAGTGTAGGGTTGAATGGGCCCTGTGTATATGAGGCTGTGTGTCAGAGTGTAGGGTTGAATGGGCCCTGTGTATATGACACTGTGTGTCAGAGTGTAGGGTTGAATGGACCCTGTGTATATGAGGCTGTGTGTCAGAGTGTAGGGTTGAATGGGCCCTGTGTATAGGAGGCTGTGTGTCAGAGTGTATGGTTGAATGGGCCCTGTGTATATGAGGCTGTGTGTCAGAGTGTAGGGTTGAATGGGCCCTGTGTGTCAGAGTGTAGGGTTGAATGGGCCCTGTGAATGACCTGTGTGTCAGAGTGTAGGGTTGAATGGGCCCTGTGTATATGAGGCTGTGTGTCAGAGTGTAGGGTTGAATGGGCCCTGTGTATATGACACTGTGTGTCAGAGTGTAGGGTTGAATGGGCCCTGTGTATGTAGGGTTGAATGGACCCTGTGTGTCAGTGGTCAGAGTGTAGGGTTGAATGGGCCCTGTGTATATGAGGCTGTGTGTCAGAGTGTAGGGGTTGAATGGGCCCTGTGTATATGACACTGTGTGTCAGAGTGTAGGGTTGAATGGACCCTGTGTATATGAGGCTGTGTGTCAGAGTGTTGGGTTGAATGGGCCCTGTGTATAGGAGGCTGTGTGTCAGAGTGTAGGGTTGAATGGACCCTGTGGTGTGTCAGAGTGTAGGCCCTGTGTATATGAGGCTGTGTCAGAGTGTAGGGTTGAATGGGCCCTGTGTATATGACGCTGTGTGTCAGAGTGTAGGGTTGAATGGGCCCTGTGTGTATGAGGCTGTGTCAGAGTGTGGGTTGAATGGGCCCTGTGTATATGACGCTGTGTCAGAGTGTAGGGTTGAATGGGCCCTGTGTATATGAGGCTGTGTGTCCAGAGTGTAGGGTTGAATGGGCCCTGTGTATATGAGGCCGTGTGTCAGAGTGTAGGGTTGAATGGGCCCTGTGTATATGAGGTGTGTCAGAGTAGGGTTGAATGGACCCTGTGTATGGGAGCGCTGTGTGTCAGTGTAGGGTTGAATGGGCCCTGTGTATATGAGGCTGTGTGTCAGAGTGTAGGGTTGAATGTGGCCCTGTGTATATGAGGCTGTGTGTCAGAGTGTAGGGTTGAATGGGCCCTGTGTATATGAGGCCGTGTGTCAGAGTGTAGGGTTGAATGGACCCTGTGTATGTGAGGCTGTGTGTCAGAGTGTAGGGTTGAATGGGCCCTGTGTATATGAGGCTGTGTGTCAGAGTGTAGGGTTGAATGGACCCTGTGTATATGACGCTGTGTGTCAGAGTGTAGGGTTGAATGGACCCTGTGTATATGAGGCTGTGTCAGAGTGTAGGGTTGAATGGGCCCTGTGTATATGACGCTGTGTGTCAGAGTGTAGGGTTGAATGGGCCCTGTGTATATGAGGCTGTGTGTCAGAGTGTAGGGTTGAATGGGCCATGTGTATATGACGCTGTGTGTCAGAGTGTAGGGTTGAATGGGCCCTGTGTATATGACGCTGTGTGTCAGAGTGTAGGGTTGAATGGGCCCTGTGTATATGAGGCTGTGTGTCAGAGTGTAGGGTTGAATGGGCCATGTGTATAGGAGGCTGTGTGTCAGAGTGTAGGGTTGAATGGGCCCTGTGTATATGAGGCTGTGTGTCAGAGTGTAGGTTGAATGGGCCCTGTGTATATGATGTGTATATGAGGCTGTGTGTCAGAGTGTAGGGTTGAATGGGCCCTGTGTATATGAGGCTGTGTGTCAGAGTGTAGGGTTGAATGGGCCCTGTGTATATGACACTGTGTGTCAGAGTGTAGGGTTGAATGGGCCCTGTGTATATGAGGCTGTGTGTCAGAGTGTAGGGTTGAATGGGCCCTGTGTATATGAGGCTGTGTGTCAGAGTGTAGGGTTGAATGTGGCCCTGTGTATATGAGGCTGTGTGTCAGAGTGTAGGGTTGAATGGGCCCTGTGTATAGGACGCTGTGTGTCAGAGTGTATGGTTGATGTGGCCCTGTGTATATGAGGCTGTGTGTCAGAGTGTATGGTTGAATGGGCCCTGTGTATGGGGCTGTGTGTCAGAGTGTAGGGTTGAATGTGGCCCTGTGTATATGACGCTGTGTGTCAGAGTGTAGGGTTGAATGGGCCTGTGTATATGAGGCTGTGTGTCAGAGTGTAGGGTTGAATGTGGCCCTGTGTATATAGGCTGCTGTGTCAGAGTGTAGGGTTGAATGGGCCCTGTGTATATGACCCTGTGTCAGAGTGTAGGGTTGAATGGGCCTGTGTATGAGGCTGTGTGTCAGAGTGTAGGGTTGAATGGGCCCTGTGTATATGAGGCCCTCAGTGTATGGTGCAACAATCAATAACCAGCCTCATTGTCCTCCCCCTCCTCTACTCACCCCTCTCTCTCTTAATTCTACTCCCACTATATTCCTCGTCACCTTCTTAAAACCCACTCCTGTCCCAATTGGTTTTGAGGAGACGAGAGAGGACGTGAGGAGTCTGAGATGTTCACAAAGACTGGTCACTAACCCCCCTCTCTCCTCTCTTACCCATCCTCATCCTCCTCTCTCCTCTGACCCATCTTCATCCTCCACCACTCCGCTCCCCTCTTACCCATCCTCCTCTCCTCTGACCCATCCTCCCCTCCCCTCTTACCCATCCTCCTCTCTCCTCTTACCCATCCTCCCCTCCCCTCTTACCCATCCTCCTCTCTCCTCTTACCCATCCTCCTCTCCACCTCTTACCCATCCTCCTCTCACCCATCCTCATCCTCCTCTCACCCATCCTCATCCTCCTCTCACCCATCCTCCCCTCCCTCTTACCAATCCTCCCTCCCCTCTTGCAATCCTCCCCTCCCCCTTACCCATCCTCCTCTCACCCATCCTCCTCTCTCCTCTTACCCATCCCTCATCCTCCATTCCTTCTCTCTGCTGTGCCAGATGGAATGAACAGTATCTACTGTTAGTGAAGAGGTCAGACAGTCCATCATCCCCAGACAGTCCCCCCCCTCAACTCTTCATCTTTAACCTCCATTAGAAAATGAACATCTCAAAACAAAAACTGAACTCTAAAAATAATCATAACAAAGACACTGAGGTTTGGTCATTGAGATAAACACTTAGTTCATCTTGTCTTTATTCCTACAGCTGTACAGAGCTCGCTCTCTCTCACTCACACAGTCATCATTAGAAAATATACAAACTACAAATGAAACGTTTAGGTCTACATCGCATACGCACTGGATATAACAAAACACTGATGATACAGTGGTATGATAAAAAAAATGACATCATTCATCATCTTCCTCCTCCTCTTCGTCACTGATGACGTATTTCTTTACCTTCTTGGGTTCCACCTCCTCCTCCTCCCATCCTCCTCAGCCTTCCTCTTCCCTGAACTCTCCCCCTTCCTAGAGAGGAGAAAAGAAAGAGGGGGAGAGAGAGAGGGGGAGAGAGAAAAAGAGAAATAAAAAGAAAGAGGGGGAGAGGGAAGAGAAGAGGGGGAGTAAAAGAGGGGGAGAGAGAAATAGCGGGGAGAGAGAAAGAGGGGAGTGAAAGCCCTAGAGGGAGGGAGGGAGGAGAGAAAGGGGAGAGAGAAAGAGGGGAGAGAGAAGAGGGGGAGAGAGAAAGGGGTAGAAAACAAAAGGGGAGGGAGAAGAGAGGAAGAGAAAGAGGGGGAGAGAGAAAGAGGAGAAAACAAAGAGGAGGAGAAAACAAAGAGGGAAAGAGGGGGAGAGAGAAAGAGGGGAGAAAACAAAGGGGAGGAAGAAGAGGGGGAGAAGAAAGAGGGAAAGAAGGGGAGAGGGAAAGAGGGGGAGAGAGAAAGGGGGGAGAGAGAAAGAGGGGGGAGGAGAGAGGAGGAGAGAGAGAAGAGGGGGAGAGAGAAAGAGAGGGGAGAGAGAAAGGGGAGAGAGAAGAGGGGGAGAGAAAAGAGGGGGAGAGAGAAAGAGGGGGAGAGGAAAGAGGGGGTGAAACAAGAGGGGAGACACAAGAGGGGGAGACACAAAGAGGGAGATACAAAGAGGGGAGAGAGAAAGAGGCAAAATGTGATTTGACTCACTTCAGATCTGCCTCAAAGTGCTTTGTTAGCTGAACTAGATTCCGATATGTAGTGATTCACAATGTCTCCTGCTGGTAGATCATAGGACTGCACCCTCTGTCATCTCTCCATTCTCCCTGTACTAACACCTGTGTGTGTGTGTCTCACCTCGTCAGAGTCTAGTTTCTTGGCCTTGAGCAGTCTCTGGGCTTTATCATCATCAGAACCCTCATCACTGTCAGACGAGTAGATCCGAGCACGTTCCTCTATATGGAGAGAGGAGAGGGAGGGAAGAGAAAGAGTGGAGGAGAGACGGAGGAGAGGAGGGGGACGGAGGAGAGGAGAGATGGAAGAGAGGAGAGGGACGGAGGAGAGGAGACGGAAGAGAAAGAAGTGGGGACGGAGGAGAGGAGGAGAGAGAACGCATTAAAATGAGCAAATACAAACACTTTCGCTGTCTCCTCCTCCCTAGTATTTGATCTGGACGTGTCTCTGTTTAGATATGGTGTGTGTGTCCTCAGCCCTCCTCCTCCTCCCTTGTATTTGATCTGGACTTGTCTCTGTTTAGAAATGTTGTGTGTGTCCTCACCCCTCAGCCCTCCTCCTCCTCCCTTGTATTTGATCTGGACGTGTCTCTGTTTAGATATGTTGTGTGTGTCCTCACCCCTCAGCCCTCCTCCTCCTCCCTTGTATTTGATCTGGACGTGTCTCTGTTTAGATATGTTGTGTGTCCTCACCCCTCAGCCCTCCTCCTCCTCCCTTGTATTTGATCTGGACGTGTCTCTGTTTAGATATGTTGTGTGTGTCCTCACCCCTCAGCCCTCCTCCTCCTCCCTTGTATTAGATCTGGACGCGTCTCTGTTTAGATATGTTGTGTGTGTCCTCACCCCTCAGCCCTCCTCCTCCTCCCTTGTATTTGCTCTTGATGGCGGCCAGGCTGACCGACTCGTCGCCCTCCTCATCGTCGTCATAAG
The DNA here is from genome assembly GCF_036934945.1 of Oncorhynchus masou masou. Lineage (NCBI taxonomy): Eukaryota > Metazoa > Chordata > Actinopteri > Salmoniformes > Salmonidae > Oncorhynchus > Oncorhynchus masou. The sequence continues at coordinate 18,671 of NW_027010641.1, read as the reverse complement.
CGATCGGGCTCCAGGTAACCGGCGCTCAGCCCTCGTTGGTGCTGCTTCTCTCTCATCCGTCGCTGTTGGCCCTCACTGACGGATAGACGCGCAGACGCTCCTCCTCTTTCTGTAGGGGGGGGGGGGGGCAACATTTAACCCCCTCCAATAGAGATAAGGTGTCGTCCTGTCTATTTGAAATGTTCTGAGTAAATATAGGAGACTGTAATCAGCAACAGAAGCCCAGTCAGTGCTTCTAGAAACAACAGAAAGTCTGTCTCGTCTCCAGACTGTAGTTAATTAAACTGAACAAAAATATAAACCTCAACATGTAAAGTGTTGGTCCCATGTTTTTAATGAGCTGATGATATAAATGATTCAAGAAATGTTCACATATTCACAAAAAGTTTATTTCTCTCAAATGTTGTCCACAAATGTATTTCCATCCCTGTTAGTGAGAATTTCTCTTTTGCCAAGATAATCCATCCACCTGACAGGTGTGGAATATCAAACTGATTCAACAGCATGATCGTTACACAGGTGCACCTTCTGCTGGGGGACAATAAAAGGCCTCTCTAAAATGTGCAGTTTTGTCACATAATACAACGACACAGATGTCTCAAGTTTTTTTTTTGAGGATCGTGAAATTGGCATGCTAGCTGCAGGAATGTCCAGAGAATGTGATGTTAATTTCTACCATAAAGCACCTCCGTAACATCGTCTCAGAGAATTTGGCAGTCGTCCAACCGGCCTTACAACACGCACCAGCCCAGAACCTTCACACACCAGCCCCGACTTCTTCACCTGCGGATCGCCTGAAACCGGCCACCCGGACAAACTGTCGAAACTGTGGGTTTGTACAACAGTTCTGTACAAACGGTCAAGAAAGCGTCTCGGGGAAGCTCATCTGAGTGTTCGTCGTTTCCTCACTGGGGTCTTGACCTGACTGCAGTTCAGTTGTAACCGACTTCAGTGGGGTGAATGCTCCCGAAGACGGCCACTGGCACACCAGGAGTTTCAGCTGTGCCGGGCAGATGGCACACAGGAGTTTCAGCTGTACCGGGCAGATGGCACACAGGAGTTTCAGCTGTACCGGGCAGATGGCACACAGGAGTTTCAGCTGTACCGGGCAGATGGCACACAGGAGTTTCAGCTGTACCGGGCAGATGGCACACAGGAGTTTCAACTGTACCAGGCAGATGGCACACAGGTGTTTCAGCTGTACCGGGCAGATGGCACACAGGAGTTTCAGCTGTACCAGGCAGATGGCACACAGGAGTTTCAGCTGTACCAGGCAGATGGCACACAGGAGTTTCAGCTGTACCGGGCAGATGGCACACAGGAGTTTCAGCTGTACCAGGCAGATGGCAGACAGCGTGTGGTGTTGTGTGGGGCGAGCAATTTGCTGATGTCCAGCACGTTGTGAACAGAGGACACACACCATGATGGTATGGGGCAGGCATAAACTATGAACAACGAGATCTTGAGGTTCATGGTCATGCCGTTCATCCGCCTGCCATCACTCATAATTCAGAATGATAGCACGACCCCATGTCGCAAGGATCTGGACACAATTCCTGGAAGCTGAACATTTTCCCAGTTCTTCCATGGCCTGCATTCTCACCAGACATGTCACCCATTGAGCATGTTTGGGATGCTCTGGATCAACGTATAGAACAACGTGTTTCCAGTTCCCAGCACATTCCAGCAACTCCACACAGCCATTGAAGAGGGAGTGGGACAACGTTCCACAGGCCACAATCAGCAGGCTGATCAACTCTATGTGAAGGAGATGTGTCACGCTGCATGAGTCAAATGGTGGTCACACCAGATACTGACTGGTTTTTCTTTATCTAAGGTATCTGTGCCCAACAGATGCATATCTGTATTCCAGTCATGTCAAATCCATAGATCAGGGCCTACCTAATGAATTTATTTCAATTAACTGATTTACTTATATGAACTGTAACTCAGTAAAAAATCTTTTAAAACCGTTGCATTTTTGCGTTAATATTTTTGTCAGGTGTAGTTCTGCTAACATTACACCGCATCTCATAACCTTATTACACGACATCCTATATGAAATGACAGAGTCCAACGTGCGTTACCTTGATCATCTCGTTGCGTGAGACTCAGGGTCCTCGTCCAGCCATGGGCAGTATTCTGATCTTCTGGGTCTTGAACGGCGGTCAGCCAGAGAGAGGGTCATCTTCCTGTGGGTGGCACTGTCTGTGGAGTGGGGTCTGGAGGGAAAACACACAGTAACAGCCTGTGGGTGGCACTGTCTGTGGAGTGGGGTCTGGAGGGAAAACACACAGTAACAGCCTGTGGGTGGCACTGTCTGTGGAGTGGGGTCTGGAGGAAAACACACAGTAACAGCCTGTGGGTGGCACTGTCTGTGGAGTGGGGTCTGGAGGAAAGCACAGTAACAACCTGTGGGTGGCACTGTCTGTGGGTGGGGGTCTGGAGGGGAAGACACACAGTAACAGCCTGTGGGTGGCACTGTCTGTGGAGTGGGGTCTGGAGGGAAGACACACAGTAACAGCCTGTGGGTGGCACTGTCTGTGGAGTGGGGTCTGGAGGGAAAACACACAGTAACAGCCTGTGGGTGGCACTGTCTGTGGAGTGGGGTCTGGAGGGGGAAAACACACAGTAACAGCTGTGGGTGGCACTGTCTGTGGAGTGGGGTCTGGAGGAAAACACACAGTAACAGCCTGTGGGTGGCACTGTCTGTGGAGTGGGGTCTGGAGGGGAAAACACACAGTAACAGCCTGTGGGTGGCACTGTCTGTGGAGTGGGGTCTGGAGGAAAACACACAGTAACAGCCTGTGGGTGGCACTGTCTGTGGAGTGGGGTCTGGAGGGAAAACACACAGTAACAGCCTGTGGGTGGCACTGTCTGTGGAGTGGGGTCTGGAGGGAAAACACACAGTAACAGCCTGTGGTGGCACTGTCTGTGGAGTGGGGTCTGGAGGGAAAACACACAGTAACAGCCTGTGGGTGGCACTGTCTGTGGAGTGGGGTCTGGAGGGAAAACACACAGTAACAGCCTGTGGGTGGCACTGTCTGTGGAGTGGGGTCTGGAGGAAAACACACAGTAACAGCCTGTGGGTGGCACTGTCTGTGGAGTGGGGTCTGGAGGGAAAACACACAGTAACAGCCTGTGGGTGGCACTGTCTGTGGAGTGGGGTCTGGAGGGAAAACACACAGTAACAGCCTGTGGGTGGCACTGTCTGTGGGTGGGGTCTGGAGGAAGACACACAGTAACAGCCTGTGGGTGGCACTGTCTGTGGAGTGGGGTCTGGAGGAAAACACACAGTAACAGCCTGTGGGTGGCACTGTCTGTGGAGTGGGGTCTGGAGGGAAAACACACAGTAACAGCCTGTGGGTGGCACTGTCTGTGGAGTGGGGTCTGGAGAGAAAACACGCAGTAACAGCTTTATCTCTCAATCAGACATTCATGTTTGTTCCTTTAAACTGAAAGAGGAACTTTCAGTCTCATAACACTGTACCAAAACAAGTCCCGTTCTATTGTAATACTGTACCAAAACAAGTCCTGTTCTATTGTAATACTGTACCAAACAAGTCCCGTTCTATTGTAATACTGTACCAAAACAAGTCCTGTTCTATTGTATCAAAACAAGTCCCGTTCTATTGTAATACTGTACCAAAACAAGTCCTGTTCTATTGTAATACTGTACCAAAACAAGTCCCGTTCTATTGTAATACTGTACCAAAACAAGTCCCATTCTAATACTGTACCAAAACAAGTCCTGTTCTATTGTGATACTGTACCAAAACAAGTCCCGTTCTATTGTAATACTGTACCAAAACAAGTCCTGTTCTATTGTGATACTGTACCAAAACAAGTCCCGTTCTATTGTGATACTGTACCAAAACAAGTCCCATTCTATTCTAATACTGTACCAAAACAAGTCCTGTTCTATTGTAATACTGTACCAAAACAAGTCCCATTCTATTCTAATACTGTACCAAAACAAGTCCTGTTCTATTGTAATACTGTACCAAAACAAGTCCCGTTCTATTATAATACTGTACCAAAACAAGTCCCGTTCTATTATAATACTGTACCAAAACAGTCTGTTCTATTGTAATACTGTACCAAAACAAGCCCTGTTCCTATTATAATACTGTACCAAAACAAGTCCTGTTCTATTGTAATACTGTACCAAAACAAGTCTGTTCTATTATAATACTGTACCAAAACAAGTCCTGTTCTATTGTAATACTGTACCAAAACAAGTCCTGTTCTATTGTAATACTGTACAAAAACAAGTCCCGTTCTATTGTAATACTGTACCAAAACAAGTCCTGTTCTATTGTAATACTGTACCAAAACAAGTCCCGTTCTATTGTAATACTGTACCAAAACAAAGTCCTGTTCTATTGTAATACTGTACCAAAACAAGTCCCGTTCTATTATAATACTGTACAAAACAAGTCCTGTTCTATTATAATACTGTACAAAACAAGTCTGTTCTATTATAATACTGCTACCAAACAAGTCCCGTTCCTATTATAATACTGTACCAAAACAAGTCCTGTTCTATTGTAATACTGTACCAAAACAAGCCTGTTCTATTATATGCTGTACCAAAACAAGTCTGTTCTATTGTACCAAATCAAGTCCCGTTCTATTGCTCTTACTGTACCAAAACAAGTCCTGTTCTATTGCTTAATACTGTACCAAAACAAGTCCTGTTCTATTCTAATACTGTACCAAAACAAGTCACTGTTCTATTGTGCTAAAACAAGTCCCAGTTCTGTTGTAATACTGTACCAAAACAAGTCCGTTCTATTGTAATACTGTGCACAAAACAAGTCCTGTTTCTATTGTAATACTGTACCAAAACAAGTCCTGTTCTATTGCAATACTGTACCAAAACAAGTCTCCTGTTCTATTGTAATACTGTACCAAAACAAGTCCTGTTCTATTGTAATACTGTACCAAACAAGTCCTGTTCTATTGTAATACTGTACCAAAACAAGTCCTGTTCTATTGTAATACTGTACCAAAACAAGTCCTGTTCTATTGTAATACTGTACCAAAACAAGTCCTGTTCTATTGTAATACTGTACCAAAACAAGTCCCCTTCTATTGTAATACTGTACCAAAACAAGTCCTGTTCTATTGTAATACTGTACCAAAACAAGTCCTGTTCTATTGTGATACTGTACCAAAACAAGTCCTGTTCTATTGTGATACTGTACCAAAACAAGTCCCGTTCTATTGTAATACTGTGCAAAACAAGTCCCCGTTCTTGTAATACTGTACCAAAACAAGTCCTGTTCTATTGTAATACTGTACCAAAAACAAGTCCCGTTCTATTGTAATACTGTACCAAAACAAGTCCCGTTCTATTGTAATACTGTACCAAAACAAGTCCCACGTTCTATTGTAATGCTACAATACCCAAAACAAGTCCCGTTCTATTACAATATATATACCCAAAACAAGTCCTGTTGTTCATTAGCAATACTGTACAAAACAAGTCCTGTTCTATTGTAATACTGTACCAAGCAAGTCCCACTGTTCTATTGTGCCAAGAGCAAGTCCACGTTCTATTGTAATACTGTACTCAAAACAAGTCGTTCTATTGTAATACTGTACCAAAAACAAGTCCTGTTCTATTGTAATACTGTACCAAAAACAAGTCCCGTTCTATTGTACCAAAACAAGTCCCCGTTCTATTGTAATACTGTACCAAAACAAGTCCCGTTCTATTGTAATACTGTACCAAAACAAGTCCTGTTCTATTGTAATACTGTACCAAAACAAGTCCTGTTCTATTGAAACAAAACAAGTCCCGTTCTATTGTAATACTGTACCAAAACAAGTCCTGTTCTATTGTAATACTGTACCAAAACAAGTCCCGTTCTATTGTACCAAAACAAGTCCTGTTCTATTGTAATACTGTACCAAAACAAGTCCTGTTCTATTCTAATACTGTACCAAAACAAGTCCTGTTCTATTGTACCAAAACAAGTCCCGTTCTATTGTAATACTGTACCAAAAACAAGTCCCGTTCTATTGTAATACTGTACCAAAACAAGTCCTGTTCTATTGTAATACTGTACCAAAACAAGTCCTGTTCTATTGTAATACTGTACCAAAACAAGTCCTGTTCTATTGTAATACTGTACCAAAACAAGTCCTGTTCTATTGTAATACTGTACCAAAACAAGTCCTGTTCTATTGTAATACTGTACCAAAACAAGTCCTGTTCTATTGTAATACTGTACCAAAACAAGTCCTGTTCTATTGTAATACTGTACCAAAACAAGTCCTGTTCTATTGTAATACTGTACCAAACAAGTCCTGTTCTATTGTAATACTGTACCAAAACAAGTCCTGTTCTATTGTAATACTGTACCAAAACAAGTCCTGTTCTATTGTAATACTGTACCAAAACAAGTCCTGTTCTATTGTAATACTGTACCAAAACAAGTCCCCTTCTATTGTAATACTGTACCAAAACAAGTCCTGTTCTATTGTAATACTGTACCAAAACAAGTCCTGTTCTATTGTGATACTGTACCAAAACAAGTCCTGTTCTATTGTGATACTGTACCAAAACAAGTCCCGTTCTATTGTAATACTGTACCAAAACAAGTCCCGTTCTATTGTAATACTGTACCAAAACAAGTCCTGTTCTATTGTAATACTGTACCAAAAACAAGTCCCGTTCTATTGTAATACTGTACCAAAACAAGTCCCGTTCTATTGTAATACTGTACCAAAACAAGTCCCGTTCTATTGTAATACTGTACCAAAACAAGTCCCGTTCTATTGTAATACTGTACCAAAACAAGTCCTGTTCTATTGTAATACTGTACCAAAACAAGTCCTGTTCTATTGTAATACTGTACCAAAACAAGTCCTGTTCTATTGTACCAAAACAAGTCCCGTTCTATTGTAATACTGTACCAAAACAAGTCCTGTTCTATTGTAATACTGTACCAAAACAAGTCCTGTTCTATTGTAATACTGTACCAAAACAAGTCCCGTTCTATTGTAATACTGTACCAAAACAAGTCCTGTTCTATTGTAATACTGTACCAAAACAAGTCCTGTTCTATTGTAATACTGTACCAAAACAAGTCCTGTTCTATTGTAATACTGTACCAAAACAAGTCCCGTTCTATTGTAATACTGTACCAAAACAAGTCCTGTTCTATTGTAATACTGTACCAAAACAAGTCCTGTTCTATTGTAATACTGTACCAAAACAAGTCCTGTTCTATTGTAATACTGTACCAAAACAAGTCCCGTTCTATTGTAATACTGTACCAAAACAAGTCCTGTTCTATTGTAATACTGTACCAAAACAAGTCCTGTTCTATTGTAATACTGTACCAAAACAAGTCCTGTTCTATTGTAATACTGTACCAAAACAAGTCCTGTTCTATTGTAATACTGTGCCAAAACAAGTCCTGTTCTATTGTAATACTGTACCAAAACAAGTCCTGTTCTATTGTGATACTGTACCAAAACAAGTCCTGTTCTATTGTAATACTGTACCAAAACAAGTCCTGTTCTATTCTAATACTGTACCAAAACAAGTCCTGTTCTATTGTAATACTGTACCAAAACAAGTCCTGTTCTATTGTAATACTGTACCAAAACAAGTCCTGTTCTATTGTAATACTGTACCAAAACAAGTCCTGTTCTATTGTAATACTGTACCAAAACAAGTCCTGTTCTATTGTAATACTGTACCAAAACAAGTCCTGTTCTATTGTAATACTGTACCAAAACAAGTCCTGTTCTATTGTAATACTGTACCAAAACAAGTCCTGTTCTATTGTAATACTGTACCAAAACAAGTCCTGTTCTATTGTAATACTGTACCAAAACAAGTCCTGTTCTATTGTAATACTGTACCAAAACAAGTCCTGTTCTATTGTAATACTGTACCAAAACAAGTCCTGTTCTATTGTAATACTGTATCAAAACAAGTCCTGTTCTATTGTGATACTGTACCAAAACAAGTCCTGTTCTATTGTAATACTGTACCAAAACAAGTCCCGTTCTATTGTAATACTGTACCAAAACAAGTCCCGTTCTATTGTAATACTGTACCAAAACAAGTCCCGTTCTATTGTAATACTGTACCAAAACAAGTCCTGTTCTATTGTAATACTGTACCAAAACAAGTCCTGTTCTATTGTAATACTGTACCAAAACAAGTCCCGTTCTATTGTAATACTGTACCAAAACAAGTCCTGTTCTATTGTAATACTGTACCAAAACAAGTCCTGTTCTATTGTAATACTGTACCAAAACAAGTCCTGTTCTATTGTAATACTGTACCAAAACAAGTCCTGTTCTATTGTAATACTGTACCAAAACAAGTCCTGTTCTATTGTAATACTGTACCAAAACAAGTCCTGTTCTATTGTAATACTGTACCAAAACAAGTCCTGTTCTATTGTAATACTGTACCAAAACAAGTACCGTTCTATTGTAATACTGTACCAAAAACAAGTCCCGTTCTATTGTAATACTGTACCAAAACAAGTCTTGTTCTATTGTAATACTGTACCAAAACAAGTCCTGTTCTATTATAATACTGTACCAAAACAAGTCCCGTTCTATTGTAATACTGTACCAAAACAAGTCCCATTCTAATACTGTACCAAAGCAAGTCCTGTTCTATTGTAATACTGTACCAAAACAAGTCCCATTCTATTGTAATACTGTACCAAAACAAGTCCTGTTCTATTGTAATACTGTACCAAAACAAGTCCCGTTCTATTGTAATACTGTACCAAAACAAGTCCTGTTCTATTGTAATACTGTACCAAAACAAGTCCTGTTCTATTGTAATACTGTACCAAAACAAGTCCTGTTCTATTGTAATACTGTACCAAAACAAGTCCTGTTCTATTGTAATCACTGTACCAAAACAAGTCCTGTTCTATTGTAATACTGTACCAAAACAAGTCCTGTTCTATTGTAATACTGTACCAAAACAAGTCCTGTTCTATTGTAATACTGTACCAAAACAAGTCCTGTTCTATTGTAATACTGTACCAAAACAAGTCCTGTTCTATTGTAATACTGTACCAAAACAAGTCCTGTTCTATTGTAATACTGTACCAAAACAAGTCCTGTTCTATTGTAATACTGTACCAAAACAAGTCCTGTTCTATTGTAATACTGTACCAAAACAAGTCCTGTTCTATTGTAATACTGTACCAAAACAAGTCCTGTTCTATTGTAATACTGTACCAAAACAAGTCCTGTTCTATTGTAATAGTGTACCAAAACAAGTCCTGTTCTATTGTAATACTGTACCAAAACAAGTCCCATTCTATTGTAATACTGTACCAAAACAAGTCCTGTTCTATTGTGATACTGTACAAAGCCAGCTCTATTGTAATACTGTACCAAAACAAGTCCTGTTCTATTGTAATACTGTACCAAAACAAGTCCTGTTCTATTGTAATACTGTACCAAAACAAGTCCTGTTCTATTGTAATACTGTACCAAAACAAGTCCTGTTCTATTGTAATACTGTACCAAAACAAGTCCCATTCTATTCTAATACTGTACCAAAACAAGTCCTGTTCTATTGTAATACTGTACCAAAACAAGTCCCATTCTATTCTAATACTGTACCAAAACAAGTCCTGTTCTATTGTAATACTGTACCAAAACAAGTCCTGTTCTATTGTAATACTGTACCAAAACAAACATTCCATCTGGACGGAGCTCAGCTTAGATACTGTGTTGTTGTTCACTATTCCATCTGGACGGAGCTCAGCTTAGATAATGTGTTGTTGTCCACTATTCCATCTGGACGGAGCTCAGCTTAGATACTGTGTTGTTGTTCACTATTCCATCTGGATGGAGCTTAGATACTGTGTTGTTGTTCACTATTCCATCTGAACGGAGGTCAGCTTAGATACTGTATTGTTGTTCACTATTCCATCTGGACGGAGCTCAGCTTAGATAATGTGTTGTTGTCCACTATTCCATCTGGAGGGAGCTCAGCTTAGATACTGTGTTGTTGTCCACCCTTCCATCTGGACGGAGCTCAGCTTAGAAAATGTGTTGTTGTCCACTATTCCATCTGGAGGGAGCTCAGCTTAGATACTGTGTTGTTGTCCACCCTTCCATCTGGACGGAGCTCAGCTTAGATAATGTGTTGTTGTCCATTATTCCATCTGGAGGGAGCTCAGCTTAGATAATGTGTTGTTGTCTACTATTCCATCTGGACGGAACGTGTTCCTGTATTCGGTGCATGATGTCTTTCAGAGCTTTGGGTTGGGGTTCAGACAAAGGGCAAGGTGTGTGTATGCCTACATACAGTGTGTGTGTGTGTGTGTGTATAGACAGTGTTACCTGAAGGTGAGTTTGGTCTTGAACACAGCCTGTCCCTGTAGTCCAGTTCCTTGTCTGATGAACAGGTGGTTGTGGTCTCCTTGGAGAGGAGCTTTATACACATCAAACACCTCGTTACCCAGGTGGAGAGACATGCTGCGGAGACAGAACACATCAAACACCTCGTTACCCAGGTGGAGAGACATGCTGTGGAGACAGAACACATCAAACACCTCGTTACCCAGGTGGAGAGACATGCTGTGGAGACAGAACACATCAAACACCTCGTTACCCAGGTGGAGAGACATGCTGTGAAGAGAGAACACATCCACAGATACATACACATGTCAACACACATTTCCCCATTGTTAAATCAATGTATTAATTATTCAAGCACAATCATCAGGAGTCCAGCGTTACTCCTCTTCATCAGGAGTCCAGCGTTACTCCTCTTCATCAGGAGTCCAGCGTTACTCCTCTTCATCAGGAGTCCAGCGTTACTCCTCTTCATCAGGAGTCCAGCGTTACTCCTCTTCATCAGGAGTCCACGTTACTCCTCTTCATCAGGAGTCCCAGCGTTACTCCTCTTCATCAGAGTCCCAGCGTTACTCCTCTTCATCAGGAGTCCCAGCGTTACTCCTCTTCATCAGGAGTCCAGCGTTACTCCTCTTCATCAGGAGTCCAGCGTTACTCCTCTTCATCAGGAGTACAGCTGTTATCTCCTCTTCATCAGGAGTCCAGCGTTACTCCTCTTCATCAGGAGTCCAGCGTTACTCCTCTTCATCAGGAGTCCAGCGTTACTCCTCTTCATCAGGAGTCCAGCGTTACTCCTCTTCATCAGGAGTCCCAGCGTTACTCCTCTTCATCAGGAGTCCCAGCGTTACTCCTCTTCATCAGGAGTCCAGCGTTACTCCTCTTCATCCAGGAGTCCCAGCGTTACTCCTCTTCATCCAGGAGTCCCAGCGTTACTCCTCTTCATCAGCTGTCCAGCGTTACTCCTCTTCATCAGGAGTCCAAGCGTTACTCCTCTTCATCAGGAGTCCAGCGTTACTCCTCTTCATCAGCTGTCCAGCGTTACTCCTCTTCATCAGGAGTCCAGCGTTACTCCTCTTCATCAGGAGTCCAGCGTTACTCCTCTTCATCAGGAGTCCCAGCGTTACTCCTCTTCATCAGGAGTCCAGCGTTACTCCTCTTCATCAGAGTCCAGCGTTACTCCTCTTCATCAGGAGTCCCGCGTTACTCCTCTTCATCAGGAGTCCCAGCGTTACTCCTCTTCATCAGGAGTCCAGCGTTACTCCTCTTCATCAGGAGTCCCAGCGTTACTCCTCTTCATCAGGAGTCCCAGCGTTACTCCTCTTCATCAGGAGTCCCAGCGTTACTCCTCTTCATCAGGAGTCCCAGCGTTACTCCTCTTCATCAGAGTCCAGCGTTACTCCTCTTCATCAGGAGTCCAGCGTTACTCCTCTTCATCAGGAGTCCAGCGTTACTCCTCTTCATCAGGAGTCCAGCGTTACTCCTCTTCATCAGGAGTCCAGCGTTACTCCTCTTCATCAGGAGTCCAGCGTTACTCCTCTTCATCAGGAGTCCAGCGTTACTCCTCTTCATCAGGAGTCCAGCATTACTCCTCTTCATCAGGAGTCCCAGCGTTACTCCTCTTCATCTCGCCCTCTGAGGGTCTTGTGTGTGTGTGTGTGTGTGTGTGTGTGTGTGTGTGTGTGTGCTGACCTGCCGTCAGACCACTTGACGATGCGGGCGTTACTCTCTCTGCTCTCGTTCCCCTCCTCGTCTTTCTTGGCTCTCCACCGGATAGTATTCTCAACCTGAACACAGAACACTGTTACATCACAACACTGTTACATCACACAGAACACTGTTACATCACAGAGAACACTGTCCCATCACACAGAACACTGTCCCATCACACAGAACACTGTCCCATCACACAGAACACTGTCCCATCACACAGAACACGGTCCCATCACACAGAACACTGTTCCATCACACAGAACACGGTCACATCACACAGAACACTGTCCCATCACACAGAACACGGTCCCATCACACAGAACACTGTTCCATCACACAGAACACTGTCACATCACAACACTTACATCACAACACTTACATCACAACACTTACATCACAACACTTACATCACAACACTTACATCACAACACTTACATCACAACACTTACATCACAACACTTACATCACAACACTTACATCACACACAACACTGTCACATCACACAGAACACTGTCACGTCACTCAGAACACATCACTGTCCCATCACACACAACACTGTCCCATCACACACACACAACACTGTCCCATCACACACACACAACACTGTCCCATCACACACACACACAACACTGTCCCATCACACACACACAACACTGTCCCATCACACACACACAACAGATCACACTGTAACACTGCCACATCACAAAGAACACCGTCCCATCACACAGAACACATCACTGTCCCATCACACAGAACACATCACTGTCCCATCACACAGAACACATCACTGTCCCATCACACAGAACACATCACTGTCCCATCACACACAGAACACATCACTGTCCCATCACACAGAACACATCACTGTCCCATCACACACACATCACTGTCACATCACTCACTCACAACACGGTCACATCACACACACAACACTGTCACATCACTGTCACATCACTGTCACATCACTCACTCACAACACGGTCACATCACTCACAACACGGTCACATCACACACACAACACTGTCACATCACTCCCAACACTGTCACATCACACACACTACACTGTCACATCACTCATAACACTGTCACATCACACACACAATACTGTCACATCACTCACAACACTATCACATCACACATACAACACAACACTGTCACATCACACACACACACACACACAACACTGTCACATCAATACACAACACTGTCACATCAATACACAACAATGTCACATCACAAAACTGTCACATCACAACACACACACAGGGCAAGAACTGAGCACACACACACACCTTCAGTTTGAGCCTGGTCCGTCCCTCTTCATCCAACATCTCCTCATCCTCAAACTCATCTTCATAGTACTGGGAGTCAAAGGGTCTGAACAGAGAGGAACACACACATCACATCAGAGTTCAGAGTTCAGAGAGAAGACACTGCTTCTACCTATCCAGACCTTCACATCTGAAAACATGGACTGCTCAGGGGAAGGTCAGAGTTAGGGGTCAGGGTTAGGGTCCGGGGGGTGTCAGGGTCTAGGGTCAGTAAGTGAACTGGGACCATCTGGGGTGAGTCTAACCTGGGCTCAACAGAGAGGAAGTTGGGTAGTTTGACGAAGTAGAGGTCTGATCCTAGATCAGTGCTGACTTTAGGAATCTCCACCTCGATACGAGTCTCTGGAACGGGCTCCTCCTCAGCCTGCTCCCCTTCCATACCATCCTCTTGGTCCTGGGGAGAGACAGACACACAGAGAGACAGACACACAGAGAGACACACACAGAGACACACACAGAGACACACACACACAGAAACTTCATTATTAGTTCTTGTAACATGCAGAGGTAAAGTGTGTCTCACCAGGGGTTGTCCTGGAGTAGGGGGGTAAAGTGTCTCTCACCAGGGGTTGTCCTGGAGTGGGGGGGGGTAAGGTGTGTCTCACCAGGGGTTGTCCTGGAGTGGGGGGGTTAAGTGTGTCTCACCAGGGGTTGTCCTGGAGTGGGGGGTTAGTGTGTCTCACCAGGGTTGTCCTGGAGTGGGGGGTTAGTGTGTCTCACCAGGGGTTGTCCTGGAGTGGGGGGTTAAGTGTGTCTCACCAGGGGTTGTCCTGGAGTGGGGGGTAAAGTGTGTCTCACCAGGGGTTGTCCTGGAGTGGGGGGTTAAGTGTGTCTCACCAGGGGTTGTCCTGGAGTGGGGGGTTAAGTGTGTCTCACCAGGGGTTGTCCTGGAGTGGGGGGTTAAGTGTGTCTCACCAGGGGTTGTCCTGGAGTGGGGGGGTTAAGTGTGTCTCACCAGGGGTTGTCCTGGAGTGGGGGGGTTAAGTGTGTCTCACCAGGGGTTGTCCTGGAGTGGGGGGTTAAGTGTGTCTCACCAGGGGTTGTCCTGGAGTGGGGGGGGTAGGGGGGTAGGTGTCTCACCAGGGGTTGTCCTGGAGTGGGGGGGTTAAGTGTGTCTCACCAGGGGTTGTCCTGGCAGTGGGGGGTTAAGTGTGTCTCACCAGGGGTTGTCCTACAGTGGGGGTTAATGTGTCTCACCAGGGGTTGTCCTGCAGTGGGGGGTTAAGTGTGTCTCACCAGGGGTTGTCCTGGAGTGGGGGGGTTAAGTGTGTCTCACCGGGGGTTGTCCTGGAGTGGGGGGGTTAAGTGTGTCTCACCAGGGGTTGTCCTGGAGTGGGGGGGTTAAGTGTGTCTCACCAGGGGTTGTCCTGGAGTGGGAGGTTTCTCAGCATCACTGTCTGATGAGATGTCGTCTGCCTCTCCAAACAGGTCGTCTGCTGCTGGCTTCTTACCTGAGGAAGAGATGGAGAGAGAGGAGTCCTGAACCCTAACCTTTGACCCGTAACAGGTAGGAGTGGAACATTGAGGGATTATACCCCGACCCCCCGCCTCCTCAAAGTGCATCGGAGTAGGCTTGGGTGGTATCCAGACTGTCATACCTTCATACCGACCTGTGCCATCCTGGGATAGTCAGTAATACCAGCACTGAACACACGGGTGCTGTTTTCTAACCCCCTCTGCAATATGGAGGTTACCAATGCTAATAAGTACATGTGAAATCCCATAGTGAATGCTAGCTAAATGTTAGCGAGCGCATTGCGAACATTTTAGAGTCTCTGACAAACTATTTGCAGAACAGACAATAGCGTTCTCCTGACCCACTAGGGGATTCTCCTGATCCACTAAGGGATTCTCCTGACCCACTAGGGGATTCTCCTGACCCACTAGGGGATTCTCCTGATCCACTAAGGGATTCTCCTGATCCACTAGGGGATTCTCCTGATCCACTAGGGGATTCTCCTGATCCACTAGGGGATTCTCCTGATCCACTAGGGGATTCTCCTGATCCACTAGGGGATTCTCCTGATCCACTAGGGGATTCTCCTGACCCACTAGGGATTCTCCTGATCCACTAAGGGATTCTCCTGACCCACTAAGGGATTCTCCTGATCCACTAAGGGATTCTCCTGATCCACTAAGGGATTCTCCTGACCCACTAGGGGATTCTCCTGATCCACTAAGGGATTCTCCTGACCCACTAAGGGATTCTCCTGATCCACTAGGGGATTCTCCTGACCCACTAAGGGATTCTCCTGATCCACTAAGGGATTCTCCTGATCCACTAAGGGATTCTCCTGATCCACTAGGGGATTCTCCTGACCCACTAAGGGATTCTCCTGATCCACTAGGGGATTCTCCTGATCCACTAGGGGATTCTCCTGACCCACTAGGGGATTCTCCTGATCCACTAAGGGATTCTCCTGACCCACTAGGGGATTCTCCTGACCCACTAGGGGATTCTCCTGACCCACTAGGGATTCTCCTGATCCACTAAGGATTCTCCTGACCCACTAGGGGATTCTCCTGACCCACTAGGGATTCTCCTGACCCACTAGGGATTCTCCTGACCCACTAGGGGATTCTCCTGACCCACTAAGGGATTCTCCTGACCCACTAGGGGATTCTCCTGACCCACTAGGGGATTCTCCTGACCCACTAAGGGATTCTCCTGACCCACTAGGGGATTCTCCTGGCCCACTAGGGGATTCTCCTGACCCACTAGGGGATTCTCCTGATCCACTAAGGGATTCTCCTGACCCACTATGGGATTCTCCTGACCCACTAGGGGATTCTCCTGACCCACTAGGGGATTCTCCTGACCCACTAGGGGATTCTCCTGACCCACTAGGGGATTCTCCTGACCCACTAGGGGATTCTCCTGACCCACTAGGGGATTCTCCTGACCCACTAGGGGATTCTCCTGATCCACTAGGGGATTCTCCTGATCCACTAAGGGATTCTCCTGATCCACTAGGGGATTCTCCTGATCCACTAGGGGATTCTCCTGATCCACCTATGGGATTCTCCTGACCCACTAGGGGATTCTCCTGATCCACTAGGTGATTCTCCTGATCCACTATGGGATTCTCCTGATCCACTAGGGGATTCTCCTGATCCACTAGGGGATTCTCCTGATCCACTAGGGGATTCTCCTGATCCACTAGGGGATTCTCCTGATCCACTAAGGGATTCACTGATCCACTAGGGCACATATGTCAGAGTCAAGGCCCGCGGGCCACATCCGGCCCGCGAAGGTTTTTTACGGCCCCTGGGATGATCTTGATTTATTATTAGAACCGGCCCGCAGACCGCGAGCAAGCCGGCAGCCGCAGATCTTTTACACGCACCAATACTACATTTCCCACAATGCAACGGTGACGCACCGAGCAGTAGGCTGCTTCATTTCAATATTTATTGGCACAGCAGTCGTCAGCATCACAGTAAAATTAACTTTCAGATACCCATCAAAAATGGCAAAACGGAAGGTGGACACTGAGAACCGGGGTTTCAAACAAGGTGGGAGTCGGAGTATATGTTCACGGAGGTAGCTGGAAAACCTGTGTGTCTTCTGTGTGGAGAAAGTGTGGCGGTACTGAAAGAGTATAATCTGAGACGACATTATGAAACGAAACACGCGGACAAAAACAAGAATATGGACATGGAACAAAGGCTACAAAAGGCAGAGGAATTAAAACGAGGCCTCAAATCTCGACAGGCTCTGTTCAAAAAAGCCAAATCACAAGGTATTTCAATCCAATTATATTTTAAAAATATTTCAGTTGAGTGGATGATAGAAAATTGCTATTATTGTTTTTTTCTTTGAAGTAAATTTAGCCCACTTTTGCTAAAATAGAAAATATAGGCTACTGATGGTGCCTTGAATACCGGTTTCTTTCATTTAATGTTCATGTTATGGGGATTTTTATATAAAGGAAATTTGTCTTTTGTGTCTGTTGAAAATTAAAGATTACTGACAGAGCCATAAGAAAATATTGCTTTATTTATCTGATCATATTGGAATATATTTGTTAGGTTTTCAGTAGGTTCAATTAGGTTCACTAGACTATATGCGTCATTTAAAAAATTTTCAATGAACATTCGAACAGTCCGGCCCTCGGCTTGTAGCTAAATTTTTTATTTGGCCCTCCGTCCATTTGACTTTGACACCCCTGCACTAGGGGATTCTCCTGACCCACTAGGGGATTCTCCTGATCCACTAAGGGATTCTCCTGACCCACTAGGGATTCTCCTGATCCACTAGGGGATTCTCCTGATCCACTAAGGGATTCTCCTGATCCACTAGGGGATTCTCCTGATCCACTAAGGGATTCTCCTGATCCACTAAGGGATTCTCCTGCCCCACTATGGGATTCTCCTGACCCACTATGGGATTCTCCTGACCCACTATGGGATTCTCCTGATCCACTAAGGGATTCTCCTGATCCACTAAGGGATTCTCCTGACCCACTAGGGATTCTCCTGACCCACTATGGGATTCTCCTGACCCACTATGGGATTCTCCTGATCCACTAAGGGATTCTCCTGATCCACTATGGGATTCTCCTGACCCACTAAGGGATTCTCCTGATCCACTAAGGGATTCTCCTGACCCACTAGGGGATTCTCCTGATCCACTAGGGGATTCTCCTGATCCACTAGGGGATTCTCCTGATCCACTAGGGGATTCTCCTGATCCACTAAGGGATTCTCCTGATCCACGAGGGGATTCTCCTGACCCACTATGGGATTCTCCTGACCCACTATGGGATTCTCCTGATCCACTAGGGGATTCTCCTGATCCACTAAGGGATTCTCCTGACCCACTATGGGATTCTCCTGATCCACTAGGGGATTCTCCTGATCCACTAGGGGATTCTCCCTGACCCACTAGGGGATTCTCCTGATCCACTAAGGGATTCTCCTGACCCACTAAGGGATTCTCCTGATCCACTAGGGGATTCTCCTGATCCACTAGGGATTCTCCTGATCCACTAGGGGATTCTCCTGATCCACTAAGGGATTCTCCTGATCCACTAAGGGATTCTCCTGACCCAATAGGGGATTCTCCTGATCCAATAGGGGATTCTCCTGATCCACTAGGGGATTCTCCTGACCCACTAGGGGATTCTCCTGACCCACTAGGGATTCTCCTGACCCACTAGGGGATTCTCCTGATCCACTAAGGGATTCTCCTGATCCACTAAGGGATTCTCCTGACCCACTAGGGGATTCTACTGACCCACTAGGGGATTCTACTGACCCACT
>NW_027010640.1:0-29948 GCF_036934945.1 Oncorhynchus masou masou | reverse complement strand
CCTCTCCTCTCTCCTCTCCTTCCAGCACCTGGCCTCACCTCCTCTCTCCTCTCCTTCCAGCGCCCGGCCCTCACCCCTTCTCTCCCCTTCCAACGCATGGCCTTGCCTCACCTCTCCTCTCCTCTCCTTCCAGCACCTGGCCCTCACCCTTCTCTCCTCTCTTCCAGCACCTTGTCTGGCCTCTCCCTCTTCTTCTCTCTCCTCTCTTCCAGCGCCTGGCCTTGCCTCACCTCACCTCTCCTCTCCTCTCCTTCCAGCGCCCTGGCCCTTACCTCACCCACCTCACCTCTCCTCTCTCCTTCCAGCCTGGCCTGGCCTCACCTCTCCTCTCTCCCTCTCTTCCAGCACCTGGCCTCACCTCTCTCCTCTCCCCTCTCTCCTCTCCTTCCAGCACCTGGCCTGGTCTCTCAAGCCCTCTCCTCCTCCCTCCTCCTCCTCTCCTCTCAGCGCCTGGCCTGGCCTGGTCTCGCCTCTCCTCTCTCTCCTCTCCTCTCAGCGCCTGGCCTGGTCTCGCCTCTCCTCTCAGCGCCTGGCCTTGCCTCACCTCTCCTCTCTCCTCTCCTTCCAGCACCTGGCCTCACCCCTCCCCTCCCTCTCCTCTCCTTCCAGCGCCTGGCCTTGCCTCACCCACCCTCCTCTCTCCTCTCCTTTCAGCGCCTGGCCTCACCTCACCTCTCCTCTCTCCCCTCTCCTTCCAGCACCTGGCCTCACCTCACCTCTCCTCTCTCCTCTCCTTCCAGCGCCTGGCCTTGCCTCACCTCCTCTCCTCTCCTTCCAGCACCTGGCCTCCCTCTCCTTCTAGCGCCTGGCCTCACCTCTCCTCTCCTTCCAGCACCTGGCCTCACCTGTTCTCTCTCTCTTCCAGCACCTGGCCTGGCCTCTCCTCTTCTGTCCTCTCCTCCGATGTCCTTCCCACCTTTCCTCTGAAGTCTTCCTGTGACCTTCACCAGTCTCTAGCCACGAGGTGGTTCATCGTTGTTCTTTGAGATCAACGACTCCATTGGTGACCACTGCCTGGAAACAGCAGCTTTAGCATCAGCTTGATTTGGCCACAGAGAGCAAAGAGGTAGAGAGAAAGTGGAAATGCAGAAACCCAGATGAGGTGAGCTCTTTCGGGCAGTCGGCAGTAGGAGTTGGTGGGAGCGCTTCAGTGTTAATGTCCTCCATTATGTTTCTGGGGGTTGGCCGTAAGCTCCAACCGCAGCTCCTAAGTGATTGGCTTTCTGCTTGGCGGGGTACGAGGGAGGCGCCGCCGTAGCTGGTTAGAGTCAGACCTACGCTCTGTTGTTCTAAAACCATTAAGAGAAGGTGAAGAATGATGGCTACCACTAATTCTGTGGCCAGGGTACTCCATCACCCCTAACCCAGTCTCTCGGTCACCCCACCTCCCAGCCTCCCAGCCCCCCTACCTCCCAGCCCCCCTACCTCCCAGCCCCCCTACCTCCCAGCCCCCTACCTCCCAGCCTCCCAGCCCCCCTACCTCCCAGCCTCCCAGCCCCCTACCTCCCAGCCCCCCTAGCTCCCCAGCCCCTACCTCCCAGCCCCCTACCTCCCAGCCCCCTAGCCCCTACTCCCAGCCCTAGCCCCAGCCTCCCAGCCCCCCCTACCTCCCAGCCCCCCTACCTCCCAGCCTCCCAGCCCCCTACCTCCCACCCCCCTACCTCCCAGCCCCCTACCTCCCAGCCCCCCTAGCTCCCAGCCCCCCTACCTCCCAGCCTCCCAGCCCCCCTACCTCCCAGCCTCCTCCAGCCCCCTACCTCCCAGCCTCCCCAGCCCCCTACCCTCCCAGCCCCCCTACCTCCCAGCCCCCTACCTCCCAGCCCCCCTACCTCCCAGCCTCCCAGCCCCCCTACCTCCCAGCCTCCCAGCCTCCCTACCTCCCAGCCTCCCAGCCCCCTACCTCCCAGCCTCCCAGCCTCCCAGCCCCTACCTCCCCAGCCTCCCAGCCCCCTACCCTCCCAGCCTCCCAGCCCCTACCTCCCAGCCTCCCAGCCCCCCCCTACCTCCCAGCCTCCCAGCTCCCCTACCTCCCAGCCTCCCAGCCCCCCTACCTCCCAGCCTCCCCAGCCCCCCTACCTCCCAGCCTCCCCAGCCCCCCTACCTCCCCAGCCTCCCAGCCCCCACCTCCCAGCCTCCCAGCCCCCTACCTCCCCCCAGCCTCCCAGCCCCTACCTCCCCAGCCTCCCAGCCCCCCTACCCTCCCAGCCCCCCTACCTCCCAGCCCCCCTACCTCCCAGCCTCCCAGCCCCCCTGCCTCCCAGCCTCCCAGCCCCCTACCTCCCCAGCCTCCCAGCCCCCCTACCTCCCAGCCTCCCAGCCCCCCCACCTCCCAGCCTCCCAGCCTCCCTACCTCCCAGCCTCCCAGCCTCCCTACCTCCCAGCCTCCCCAGCCCCTACCCTCCCAGCCTCCCCAGCCCCCCTACCTCCCAGCCTCCCAGCCCCCCTACCTCCCAGCCTCCCAGCCCCCCTACCTCCCAGCCTCCCAGCCCCCTACCTCCCAGCCTCCCAGCCCCCCTACCTCCCAGCCTCTCCCAGCCCCCACCTCCCAGCCTCCCAGCCTCCCTACCTCCCAGCCTCCCAGCCTCCCTACCTCCCAGCCTCCCAGCCCCCCTACCTCCCAGCCTCCCAGCCCCCTACCTCCCAGCCTCCCAGCCCCCTACCTCCCAGCCTCCCAGCCTCCCAGCCCCCTACCTCCCAGCCTCCCAGCCCCCCCTACCTCCCAGCCTCCCAGCCCCCTACCTCCCAGCCTCCCAGCCTCCCTACCTCCCAGCCTCCCAGCCCCCTACCTCCCAGCCTCCCGCCCCCACCTCCCAGCCTCCCAGCCCCCCTACCTCCCCCAGCCTCCCAGCCCCCTGCACTCCCCAGCCTCCCAGCCCCCCTACCTCCCAGCCTCCCCAGCCTCCCTACCTCCCAGCCTCCCAGCCCCCCACCTCCCAGCCTCCCAGCCCCCTACCTCCCAGCCTCCCAGCCCCCTACCTCCCAGCCTCCTCCAGCCCCCTACCTCCCAGCCTCCCCAGCCCCCTACCTCCCAGCCTCCCAGCCCCCCTACCTCCCAGCCTCCCAGCCTCCCTACCTCCCAGCCTCCCAGCCCCCCTACCTCCCCAGCCCCCACCTCCCAGCCTCCCCAGCCTCCCAGCCTCCCAGCCCCCACTCCCAGCCCCCTACCTCCCAGCCTCCCAGCCCCCCTACCTCCCAGCCCTCCCAGCCCCTACCTCCCAGCCTCCCAGCCGCCCCTACCTCCCAGCCCCCTACCTCCCAGCCTCCCAGCCCCCTGCCTCCCAGCCCCCCTACCTCCCAGCCTCCCAGCCCCCCTACCTCCCAGCCTCCCAGCCCCCTACCTCCCAGCCTCCTAGCCGCCCTACCTCCCAGCCCCCCTACCTCCCAGCCTCCCAGCCCCCCTACTCCCAGCCCCCCTACCTCCCAGCCCCCTAGCTCCCTACCTCCCAGCCTCCCAGCCCCCTACCTCCCCAGCCTCCCAGCCCCTACCTCCCAGCCTCCCAGCCCCCTACCTCCCAGCCTCCCAGCCCCCCTACCTCCCAGCCCCCCTAGCTCCCAGCCCCCTACCTCCCAGCCCCCCTACCTCCCAGCCCCCCTACCTCCCAGCCCCCCTACCTCCCAGCCTCCCAGCCTCCCAGCCTCCCAGCCTCCCAGCCTCCCAGCCACCCAGCCTCCCTGCCAACCAGCCTCCCCTGCAAACCAGACATCAAGCCTCCTGCCACCCAGCCATCCTGCATTCCTGTCTTTCAGCCTCCTACTCTTCTACCTCCTGCCACCAAGTATTCTTCCTGCAACCCAACCTCCCAGCCTTCCAGCTGCTTACCCAGCTCTCCCTGCCTCTACCCAGCCTCCCTGCCTCTACCCAGCCTCCCTGCCTCTCACCCAGCCTCCTGCCTCTCACCCAGCCTCCCTGCCTCTCACCCAGCCTCCCTGCCTCTTACCCAGCCTCCCTGCCTCTTACCCATCCTCCTGCCTCTCACCCAGCCTCCCTGCCTCTGCACCCAGCCTCCCTGCCTCTCACCCAGCCTCCCCTGCCTCTCACCCAGCCTCCCTGCCTCTACCCATCCTCCCTGCCTCACCCAGCCTCCTGCCTCTACCCATCCTCCCTGCCTCTCACCCAGCCTCCTGCCTCTTACCCAGCCTCCTGCCTCTACCCATCCTCCCTGCCTCTTACCCAGCCTCCCTGCCCTCACCCAGCCTCCCTGCCTCTTACCCATCCTCCCTGCCTCTTACCCAGCCTCCCTGCATCTCACCCAGCCTCCCTGCCTCTACCCAGCCTCCTGCCTCTCACCCAGCCTCTCTGCCTCTTACCCAGCCTCCCTGCCTCTTACCCAGCCTCCCTGCCTCTCACCCATCCTCCCTGCCTCTTACCCAGCCTCCCTGCATCTCACCCAGCCTCCCTGCCTCTCACCCAGCCTCCTGCCTCTTACTCCAGTCTCCCTGCATCTCACCCAGCCTCCCTGCCTCTACCCAGCCTCCTGCCTCTCACCCAGCCTCTCTGCCTCTTACCCAGCCTCCCTGCCTCTTACCCAGCCTCCTGCCTCTCACCCAGCCTCCCTGCCTCTTACCCATCCTCCTGCCTCTCACCCAGCCTCCCTGCCTCTTACCCATCCTCCTGCCTCTTACCCAGTCTCCCTGCATCTCACCCAGCCTCCTGCCTCTTACTCCAGCCTCCCTGCATCTCACCCAGCCTCCCTGCCTCCTCACCCAGCCTCCCTGCCTCTTACCCAGTCTCCTGCCTCTTACCCAGCCTCCCTGCCTCTCACCCAGCCTCTCTGCCTCTTACCCAGCCTCCCTGCCTCTACCCATCCTCCTGCCTCTTACCCAGCCTCCCTGCCTCTTACCCAGCCTCCTGCCTCTTACCCATCCTCCCTGCCTCTCACCCAGCCTTCCTGCCTTCTTACCCATCCTCCCTGCCTCTCACCCAGCCTCCCCTGCCTCTACCCATCCTCCCTGCCTCTTACCCAGTCTCCCCTGCATCTCACCCAGCCTCCCTGCCTCTTACCCAGCCTCCCTGCATCTCACCCATCCTCCCTGCCTCTACCCAGCCTCCCTGCCTCTCACCCAGCCTCTCTGCCTCTTACCCATCCTCCTGCCTCTTACCCATCCTCCCTGCCTCTCACCCATCCTCCCTGCCTCTTACCCAGCCTCCTGCCTCTTACCCATCCTCCTGCCTCTTACCCATCCTCCCTGCCTCTTACCCATCCTCCCTGCCTCTCACCCATCCTCCCTGCCTCTTACCCATCCTCCTGCCTCTTACCCATCCTCCTGCCTCTCACCCATCCTCCTGCCTCTTACCCAGCCTCCCTGCTCTTACCCATCCTCCCTGCCTCTTACCCATCCTCCCTGCCTCTTACCCAGCCTCCCCTGCCTCTTACCCATCCTCCCTGCCTCTTACCCATCCTCTCTGCCTCTTACCCATCCTCCCTGCCTCTCACCCAGCCTCCTGCCTCTTACCCATCCTCCCTGCCTCTCCTACCCATCCTCCTGCCTCTTACCCATCCTCCTGCCTCTCACCCATCCTCCCTGCCTCTCACCCTACCTCCCAGCCTCCCAGCCCCCCTACCTCCCAGCCTCCCAGCCCCCCTAGCTCCCAGCCTCCTAGCCGCCCCTACCTCCCAGCCCCCAGCCCCCCTAGCTCCCAGCCCCCAGCCCCCTACCTCCCAGCCTCCCAGCCACCCTACCTCCCAGCCTCCCAGCCCCCTAGCTCCCAGCCCCCCAGCCCCCTACCTCCCAGCCTCCCAGCCCCCCTACCTCCCAGCCTCCCAGCCCCCTACCTCCCCAGCCCCCCTACCTCCCAGCCTCCCAGCCCCCTACCTCCCAGCCCCCTACCTCCCCAGCCTCCCAGCCCCCTAGCTCCCAGCCTCCCAGCCCCCTACCTCCCAGCCCCCTACCTCCCAGCCCCCCTAGCTCCCAGCCTCCCAGCCCCCTACCTCCCAGCCTCCCAGCCCCCTACCTCCCAGCCTCCCCAGCCCCCTAGCCCCAGCCTCCCAGCCCCCCTACCCCCAGCCTCCCAGCCCCCCTACCTCCCAGCCTCCCAGACCCCCTCCTCCCAGCCTCCCAGCCCCTACCTCCCAGCCTCCCAGCCCCTACCTCCCAGCCCCCTACCTCCCAGCCTCCCAGCCCCCCTACCTCCCAGCCTCCCCAGCCCCTACCCTCCCAGCCTCCCAGCCCCCCTAGCTCCCAGCCTCCCAGCCCCCTACCTCCCAGCCCCCTACCTCCCAGCCTCCCAGCCCCTACCTCCCAGCCCCCCTACCCTCCCCCAGCCCCCCAGCTCCAGCCTCCCAGCCCCCCACCTCCCAGCCTCCCAGCCCCCTACCTCCCAGCCTCCCAGCCCCCCTACCTCCCAGCTCCCCCTACCTCCCAGCCTCCCAGCCCCCCTACCCCCAGCCCCTACCTCCCAGCCTCCCAGCCCCCCTACCTCCCAGCCCCCTACCTCCCAGCCCCCTAGCTCCCAGCCTCCCAGCCCCCTACCTCCTCCCAGCCTCCCAGCCCCCTACCTCCCAGCCCCCCTAGCTCCCAGCCTCCCCAGCCCCCCTACCTCCCAGCCTCCCAGCCCCCCTACCTCCCAGCCCCCTAGCTCCCAGCCTCCCAGCCCCCCTACCTCCCAGCCTCCCAGCCCCCCTACCTCCCAGCCCCCTAGCTCCCCAGCCTCCCAGCCCCCCTACCTCCCAGCCCCCTACCTCCCAGCCCCCCTAGCTCCCAGCCTCCCAGCCCCCTACCTCCCAGCCTCCCACCCCCCTACCTCCCAGCCCCCTAGCTCCCAGCCCCCCTAGCTCCCAGCCTCCCAGCCCCCCACCTCCCAGCCTCCCAGCCCCCTGCCTCCCAGCCCCCTACTCCCAGCCCCCCTAGCTCCCAGCCTCCCAGCCTCCCTACCCCCAGCCTCCTAGCCCCCCCTCCCAGCCCCCTACCTCCCAGCCTCCCAGCCCCCCTACCTCCCAGCCTCCCAGCCCCCCTACCTCCCAGCCTCCCAGCCCCCTACCTCCCAGCCTCCCAGCCCCCTACCTCCCAGCCTCCCAGCCCCCTACTCCCAGCCCCCCCTAGCTCCCCAGCCTCCTAGCCCCCTACCTCCCAGCCCCCCTAGCTCCCAGCCCCCCAGCCCCCCTACCTCCCAGCCTCCCAGCCCCCTACCTCCCAGCCCCCCTACCTCCCAGCCTCCCAGCCCCCCTACCTCCCAGCCTCCCAGCCCCCCTACCTCCCAGCCCCCCTACCTCCCAGCCTCCCAGCCCCCTACCTCCCAGCCCCCCTACCTCCCAGCCGCCCCTACCTCCCAGCCGCCCTACCTCCCAGCCCCCCTAGCTCCCAGCCTCCCAGCCCCCCTACCTCCCAGCCCCCCTACCTCCCAGCCCCTACCTCCCAGCCTCCCAGCCCCCCTACCTCCCAGCCTCCCAGCCCCTACCTCCCAGCCTCCCAGCCCCCACTACCTCCCAGCCTCCCAGCCGCCCTACCTCCCAGCCTCCCAGCCCCCCTACCTTCCAGCCTCCCAGCCCCCCTACCTCCCAGCCCCCTACCTCCCAGCCTCCCAGCCCCCCCTCTCCCAGCCTCCCCAGCCCCCCTACTCCCCAGCCTCCCAGCCCCCTACCTCCCAGCCTCCCAGCCCCCCTACCTCCCCCAGCCTCCCAGCCGCCCTACCTCCCAGCCCCCCTACCTCCCAGCCTCCCAGCCCCCCCCTACCTCCCAGCCTCCCAGCCCCCCTACCTCCCAGCCCCCTAGCTCCCAGCCTCCCAGCCCCCACCTCCCAGCCCCCCTACCTCCCAGCCCCCTAGCTCCCAGCCTCCCAGCCCCCTACCTCCCAGCCTCCCACCCCCCTACCTCCCAGCCCCCTAGCTCCCAGCCCCCCTAGCTCCCAGCCTCCCAGCCCCCTACCTCCCAGCCTCCCAGCCCCCTACCTCCCAGCCCCCCTACCTCCCAGCCCCCTAGCTCCCAGCCTCCCAGCCTCCCTACCTCCCAGCCTCCTAGCCTCCCTACCTCCCAGCCCCTACCTCCCAGCCTCCCAGCCCCCTACCTCCCAGCCTCCCAGCCCCTACCTCCCAGCCTCCCAGCCCCCTACCTCCCAGCCTCCCAGCCCCTGCCTCCCAGCCTCCCAGCCCCCTGCCTCCCAGCCCCCTAGCTCCCAGCCTCCTAGCCGCCCTACCTCCCAGCTCCCCCTAGCTCCCAGCCCCCCAGCCCCCTACCTCCCAGCCTCCCAGCCCCCCTACCTCCCAGCCCCCTACCTCCCAGCCTCCCAGCCCCCTACCTCCCAGCCTCCCAGCCCCCTACCTCCCAGCCCCCCTACCTCCCAGCCTCCCAGCCCCCCTACCTCCCAGCCCCCTACCTCCCAGCCGCCCTACCTCCCAGCCGCCCTACCTCCCAGCCCCCCTAGCTCCCAGCCTCCCAGCCCCCTACCTCCCAGCCCCCCTACCTCCCAGCCCCCTACCTCCCAGCCTCCCAGCCCCCCTACCTCCCAGCCTCCCAGCCCCCTACCTCCCCAGCCTCCCAGCCCCCCTACCTCCCAGCCTCCCAGCCGCCCCCACCTCCCAGCCTCCCAGCCCCCCTACCTTCCAGCCTCCCAGCCCCCTACCTCCCAGCCCCCTACCTCCCAGCCTCCCAGCCCCCCTACCTCCCAGCCTCCCAGCCCCCCTACCTCCCAGCCTCCCAGCCGCCCTACCTCCCAGCCTCCCAGCCGCCCTACCTCCCAGCCCCTACCTCCCAGCCTCCCAGCCGCCCTACCTCCCAGCCCCCCTACCTCCCAGCCTCCCAGCCGCCCCTACCTCCCAGCCTCCCAGCCCCCCTACCTCCCAGCCTCCCAGCCGCCCTACCTCCCAGCCTCCCAGCCCCCTACCTTCCAGCCTCCCAGCCCCCTACCTCCCAGCCCCTACCTCCCAGCCTCCCAGCCGCCCTACCTCCCAGCCCCCCAGCCTCCCTGCCAACCAGCCTCCCTGCAAACCAGACATCAAGCCTCCCTGCCACCCAGCCATCCTGCATTCCTGTCTTTCAGCCTCCTACTCTTCTACCTCCCTGCCACCAAGTATTCTTCCCAACCCAACCTCCCAGCCTTCCAGCTGCTTACCCAGCCTCCCTGCCTCTACCCAGTCTCCCCTGCCTCTTACCCAGCCTCCCTGCCTCTACCCAGTCTCCCTGCCTCTTACCCAGCCTCCCTGCCTCTCACCCAGCCTCCCTGCCTCTTACCCATCCTCCCTGCCTCTTACCCATCCTCCCCTGCCTCTCACCCAGCCTCCCTGCCTCTTACCCAGCCTCCCTGCCTCTTACCCATCCTCCCTGCCTCTCACCCAGCCTCCCTGCCTCTACCCAGCCTCCCTGCCTCTACCCAGCCTCCCCTGCCTCTTACCCATCCTCCCCTGCCTCTTACCCATCCTCCCTGCCTCTTACCCAGCCTCCTGCCTCTTACCCAGCCTCCCTGCCTCTTACCCAGCCTCCTGCCTCTACCCAGCCTCCCCTGCCTCTTACCCATCCTCCCTGCCTCTCACCCAGCCTCCCTGCCTCTACCCAGCCTCCCTGCCTCTTACCCAGCCTCCCTGCCTCTTACCCATCCTCCCTGCCTCTACCCATCCTCCTGCCTCTTACCCAGCCTCCCTGCCTCTACCCAGCCTCCCCTGCCTCTTACCCAGCCTCCCTGCCTCTACCCAGCCTCCCTGCCTCTACCCAGCCTCCCTGCCTCTTACCCAGCCTCCCTGCCTCTTACCCATCCTCCCTGCCTCTGCTACCCAGCCTCCCTGCCTCTCACCCAGCCTCCTGCCTCTCACCCAGTCTCCCTGCCTCTTACCCAGCCTCCCTGCCTCTCACCCAGCCTCCCTGCCTCTCACCCAGCCTCCCTGC
This sequence comes from Oncorhynchus masou masou, assembly GCF_036934945.1. NCBI lineage: Eukaryota > Metazoa > Chordata > Actinopteri > Salmoniformes > Salmonidae > Oncorhynchus > Oncorhynchus masou. The sequence goes on along the minus strand of NW_027010640.1, from coordinate 20,135 downwards.
CTCTCACCCAGCCTCCCTGCCTCTCACCCAGCCTCCCTGCCTCTCACCCAGCCTCCCTGCCTCTTACCCAGCCTCCCTGCCTCTTACCCATCCTCCCTGCCTCCTCACCCAGCCTCCTGCCTCCTCACCCATCCTCCCTGCCTCTTACCCAGCCTCCTGCCTCTCACCCAGCCTCCTGCTCTACCCAGCCTCCCTGCCTCTCACCCAGCCTCCCCTGCCTCTTACCCAGCCTCCCTGCCCCCCTCACCCAGCCTCCCTGCCTCTCACCCATCCTCCCTGCCTCTACCCAGCCTCCCTGCCTCCTCACCCATCCTCCCTGCCTCTTACCCATCCTCCCTGCCTCTCACCCATCCTCCTGCCTCTACCCAGCCTCCTGCCTCTTACCCAGCCTCCCTGCCTCTCACCCATCCTCCCTGCCTCTACTCCATCCTCCCTGCCTCCTCACCCATCCTCCCTGCCTCTTACCCAGCCTCCCTGCCTCTTACCCAGCCTCCTGCCTCTACCCATCCTCCCTGCCTCTTACCCAGCCTCCCTGCCTCTTACCCATCCTCCCTGCCTCTTACCCAGCCTCCCTGCCTCTACCCAGCCTCCTGCCTCTTACCCATCCTCCTGCCTCTCACCCAGCCTCCCTGCCTCTTACCCATCCTCCCTGCCTCTTACCCAGTCTCCCTGCCTCTTACCCAGCCTCCACAGACAGAGAGCTCCTGCCAAACTCTGTATTCCCACCGCTGTCCTGTGAAAACCCAACAGGGGGATAGACACATTTGAAAACATACATTTGAGGTAACATCAATTCCAGCATGGATTCAACTCATTCCATTCAGTGTTGTTGTATTGTATTTTATGGGTAAAAAATAATTCATAGCGGGCCTCTAAGTCTCTGCATCACCGTGGTAGCCCGTTCAAAGGCACTTAAATCTTCTGTCTTGCCCATTCACTCTCAATTGCATACATACAATCCTTGTCTCAATTGTCTCAAGGCTTAACAAAAATTCACCTGTCTCCTCTCCTTCATATACACTGATTGAAGTGGATTTAACAGGTGACATCATGAGGGATCGTAACTTCCACCTGAAATCACGTTGTCAGTCCATATCAGTTCCTAATGTTTTGTACACTCAGTATGTATGAAACCAGCCACAAACTCCACACTACAGATGGCACCACACTCCGTGACTAAAAGGGCACCACACTCCGTGACTAAAAGGGAAGCACACTCTGTGACTAAAAGGGAAACACACTCCGTGATTAAAAGGGAAGCACACTCTGTGATTAAAAGGGAAACACACTCCAGTGATTAAAAGTGCACCACGCCCGTGATTAAAAGGGCAACACACTCCAGTGATTAAAAGGGCAACACACCCGTGATTAAAAGGTAAAAGGGCAACACACTCCATGATTAAAGGGCAACACACTGTGATTAAAAGGCAAACACACTCCATGATTAAAAGGGCAAATACACTGGTGATTAAAAGGGCAACACACCCGTAACTTGGGCAACACACTCGCGGATTAAAAGGGCAACACACTCCGTAACTAAAAGGGCACCACACCCGTGATTAAAAGGGCAACACACTCCGTAACTAAAAGGGCAACACACTCCGTAACTAAAGGGCAACACACCCGTGATTAAAAGGGCAACACACTCCGTAACTAAAAGGGCAACACACTCTGTGATTAAAAGGGCAACACACTCCGTAACTAAAAGGGCAACACACCGTGATTAAAAGGGCAACACACTCCGTAACTAAAGGGGCACCACACTCCGTGATTAAAGGGCAACACACTCCGTGATTAAAAGGGCAACACACTCCGTGATCTCTGTTGCCTGAAGTTATGGAAAATGGGTTTGCTTTGATAGTTGCATTGGACATACATTTTCTTATCTTAAAAAACCTACATATTAGGATTTAATTTGATCACCCTTTTGTTGCTGAGAATTTCAGTGGCCCGCAGGAAAAGCAGATGAGCTTTGGCATTTACATAAATTCACTGAAAACCCGCACTAAACACACATTATTATATTATTTTTACACATTATTAATATTAACAGTATACCACTTTTCATGTAGCCTCATTTTGACCAGCTACACGACGAACCACCGATCAAAAAACATTTATGGACTAAACGTTCAAATCCTGTTGCTGCAGGATTATTTTGCAGTGACAATACAGGTCAAATTGGGATCCCACATCTGCAGCTACTCTACATTGACAGATTCAGCCACAACCAGATGATAATAATAACACAGCTCTCAACAGCTTGCTCTTTCAGTAGACGAAAACAGACATTTATAGGAATATTTGAAGAATGTTTTCAACAATTTCCAAGTGTCTCATCTACTTGACAGGATCCATGCACTCCTGAAGTGATACAGAAGTGATAACCAATTGAAAGTATCTGTCATGAAGTGTTCATTGAGGCCTGCTTTCATTTTGGGAGGAGGGGGATAATTGGTAGCAGCAGTGAATACTCATGTCTCAGTGCTGTGATGGGCTGTGCCTCAAATGACACCCTATTCCTTACATAGTACACTAAGGGCCCTGGGTCTAAAGTAGTGCACTATATAGGGGATAGGGTGCTAGTTGGCACTCAACTTGGAGTGACAGCTAAAGATCAGCTGGAGGAGAGCAGTCTAACTAAACCTCACTGTCACCATGCTACAGCAAAGCAGACAGGGAGGTGTGTGTGTGTGTGTGTCTTTGCATGAGTATGTGCATGTATGTCTTTGTGTGCGTCCATGTGAATGCGTGAATGTTAACATACACATCTACACAGACACTCATGTGGGGGGGGGCTAAACAGAGATGGAAAGACAACCTGACCAGTACGAGAATAGTGTCCATACATGAAATGGGTCTGGGAATGGGTCTGGGAATGAACCGGGAATGGGTCTGGGAATGAACTGGGAATGGGTCTGGGAATGGGTCTGGGAATGGGTCTGGGAATGGGTCTGGGAATGGGTCTGGGAATGAACCGGGAATGGGTCTGGGAATGGGTCTGGGAATGGGTCTGGGAATGAACCGAATGGGTCTGGGAATGGGTCTGGGAATGGGTCTGGGAATGAACCGGGAATGGGTCTGGGAATGAACCGGGAATGGGTCTGGGAATGAACCGGGAATGGGTCTGGGAATGGGTCTGGGAATGGGTCTGGGAATGAACCGGGAATGGGTCTGGGAATGAACCGGGAATGGGTCTGGGAATGAACCGGGAATGGGTCTGGGAATGGGTCTGGGAATAGGTCTGGGAATGGGTCTGGGAATGGGTCTGGGGAATGGGTCTGGGAATGAACCGGGAATGGGTCTGGGAATGGGTCTGGGAATGAACCGGGAATGGGTCTGGGAATGGGTCTGGGAATGGGTCTGGGAATGGGTCTGGGAATGGGTCTGGGAATGGGTCTGGGGAATGGGTCTGGGAATGAACCGGGAATGGGTCTGGGAATGAACCGGGAATGGGTCTGGGAATGAACCGGGAATGGGTCTGGGAATGGGTCTGGGAATGGGTCTGGGGAATGGGTCTGGGAATGGGTCTGGGAATGAACCGGGAATGGGTCTGGGAATGGGTCTGGGAATGGGTCTGGGAATGGGTCTGGGAATGGGTCTGGGAATGGGTCTGGGGAATGGGTCTGGCAATGTACCGGGAATGGGTCTGGGAATGGGTCTGGGAATGTACCGGGAATGGGTCTGGGAATGGGTCTGGGAATGAACCGGGGAATGGGTCTGGGAATGAACCGGGAATGGGTCTGGGAATGTACCAGGAATGGGTCTGGGGAATGAACAGGGAATGGGTCTGGGAATGAACCGAATGGGTCTGGGAATGAACCGTGAATGGGTCTGGGAATGGGTCTGGGTCTGGGAATGAACCGGGGAATGGGTCTGGGGAATGACCCGGAATGGGTCTGGGAATGAACCGGAATGGGTCGCGAATGAACCGGGACTGGGTCTGGGAATGAACAAGGAATGGGTCTGGGAATGAACCGGGAATGGGTCTGGGAATGAACCGGGAATGCGTCTGGGAATGAACCGGGAATGGGTCTGGGAATGAACCGGGAATGGGTCTGGGAATGGGTCTGGGAATGAACCGGGAATGGGTCTGGGAATGAACCGGAATGGGTCTGGGAATGGGTCTGGGAATGAACCGGGAATGGGTCTGGGAATGAACCGGGAATGGGTCTGAGAATGAACCGGGAATGGGTCTGGGAATGAACTGGGAATGAACCGGGAATGGGTCTGGGAATGAACCGGGAATGGCTCTGGGAATGGGTCTGGGAATGAACTGGGAATGGGTCTGGGAATGAACGGGAATGGGTCTGGGAATGAACCGGAATGGGTCTGGGAATGAACGGGAATGGCTCTGGGAATGAACCGGGAATAGGTCTGGGAATGAACTGGGAATGAACCGAGAATGGGCTGGAAATGGGTACTCCTCTAGTATGATAATGTGTCTTCCTTACAAGTCTGTGGGTGGGATGGATCTTCCCATCTGACATTTTTGAACCTACAGAAGAAGGTGAGCGAGGGACGTGGAGAGAACGGGTGGAAGGGGAGCGAGGGACGGGGAGAGAGAGGGGCAGAAGGGGAGCGAGGGACGTGGAGAGTGAGGGGCAGAAGGGGAGCGAGGGACGGGGAGAGAGAGGCGCAGAAGGGGAGCGAGGGACGTGGAGAGAGAGGGCAGAAGGGGAGCGAGGGACGGGGGGAGAGAGGCGCAGAAGGGGAGCGAGGGACGGGGAGAGAGAGGCGAGAAGGGGAGCGAGGGATGGGGAGAGAGAGGGGCAGAAGGGGAGCGAGGGACAGGGAGAGAGAGGGGCAGGGGAAGGGGAGCGAGGACGGGGAGAGAGAGGGGCAGAAGGGGAGCGAGGGGACGGGGAGAGAGAGGGGCAGAAGGGGAGCGAGGGACGGGAGAGGGAGGGGCAGAAGGGGAGCGAGGGACGGGGAGAGAGAGGGGCAGAAGGGAGCGAGGGACGGGGAGAGAGAGAGGGGCAGAAGGGGAGCGAGGGACGGGGAGAGAGAGGGGCAGAAGGGGAGCGAGGACGGAGAGAGGAGGGGCAGAAGGGGAGCTAGGGACGGGGAGAGAGGGGCAGAAGGGGAGCGAGGGATGGGGAGAGAGAGGGTCAGAAGGGGAGCGAGGGACGGGGAGAGAGAGGGACAGAAGGGGAGCGAGGGACGGGGAGAGAGAGGGGCAGAAGGGGAGCGAGGAAAGAGAGACATATGCAAACAGTTTATTCTAATCTGATAACGGTCCTCTTGTAATTAACCTCAGAGCAGCCTCAGCTAATCCAATTATCCCTCCCTCCCCCCTCCCACCCTCCTACTCTCTCCCACACTCTCCCCCCCTCTCCTCCTCCCTCTCCTACTCCTCCCAGTCTCCCCTCTCTCCTCCCTCTCCAGCTCTCACTCTCCCTACCCCTCTCTCCAGGTCTCTATCCCCCCTCCTCCCTCCCTCTCCCCTCTCTCTCACCCTCTCCTCCTCTCCCACTCTCTCCTCACTCCCCCTCTCTCTCTCCTCCCTCTCCTACTCCTCCCAGTCTCCCTCTCTCCAGCTCTCACTTCCCTACCCTCTCTCCAGGTCTCTCTCCCCCTTTCCTCCCCTCTCTCCCCACTCTCTCTTCCCTCTCCCCCTCTCCCTCCCCGTCCTCTCTCTCCCACCTCTCCTCCTCTCGCTCTCCCCCTCTCTCGCTCTCCTCCTCTCTCCTCCCTCTCCCATTCCCTCCCCCTCTCTCCCTCTCCCCCTCTGCCCTCTCTCCCCTACAGGGAGGGAGCCCTCACAGGCCAGTGAGAGGGATTAGAGAGAGGTCTCCTATTGAGTTCCAATAAATGAATGCTCCCATTGAGAATGGACTTGTGCCGGAGTCTGGTGCTGTCTCCCTTACTGCTGTCATAGATAGAAATACACTGGACACTTTTTATAATGACCAGAGGCTACTTCAGGATTCTCCTCCAGCCATGACTAGTGCAGAGTTCCAACAGGACAGCAGGCCTATCATGCTCGGCCCTGTGTCTCTGATCAGGCCTAACATGGCCCCTCCTGCTCAGCCCTGTGTCTCTGATAAGGCCTATAACATGGCCCCTCCTGCTCAGCCCTGTGTCTCTGATAAGGCCTATAACATGGCCCCTCCTGCTCAGCCCTGTGTCTCTGATAAGGCCTATAACATGGCCCCTCCTCCTCAGCCCTGATAAGGCCTAACATGGCTCCTCCTCCTCAGCCCTGTGTCTCTGATAAGGCCTATAACATGGCCCCTCCTCCTCAGCCCTGTGTCTCTGATAAGGCCTAACATGGCCCCTCCTCCTCAGCCCTGTGTCTCTGATAAGGCCTATAACATGGCCCCTCCTCCTCAGCCCTGTGTCTCTGATAAGGCCTATAACATGGCCCCTCCTCCTCAGCCCTGTGTCTCTGATAAGGCCTATAACATGGCCCCTCCTCCTCAGCCCTGTGTCTCTGATAAGGCCTATAACATGGCCCCTCCTCCTCAGCCCTGTGTCTCTGATAAGGCCTATAACATGGTCCCTCCTCCTCAGCCCTGTGTCTCTGATAAGGCCTATAACATGGCCCCTCCTCCTCAGCCCTGTGTCTCTGATAAGGCCTAACATGGCCCCTCCTCCTCAGCCCTGTGTCTCTGATAAGGCCTATAACATGGCCCCTCCTCCTCAGCCCTGTGTCTCTGATAAGGCCTATAACATGGCCCCTCCTCCTCAGCCCTGTGTCTCTGATAAGGCCTATAACATTGCCCCTCCTCCTCAGCCCTGTGTCTCTGATAAGGCCTAACATGGCCCCTCCTCCTCAGCCCTGTGTCTCTGATAAGGCCTATAACATGGCCCCTCCTCCTCAGCCCTGTGTCTCTGATAAGGCCTATAACATGGCCCCTCCTCCTCAGCCCTGTGTCTCTGATAAGGCCTATAACATGGGCTCCGGGCAGCCGAGCGGAAATGGAGGAAAACCGCCTCCCTGCGCACCTGGGGAGAGGGAAGAGAGAGTGGGGAGAGAGGGAGGAAAGGGGGAGAGAGACCTGGAGAGAGGGGTAGGGAGAGTGAGAGCTGGAGAGTGAGGAGAGAGAGGGAGACTGGGAGGAGCCCGTATGGTGTTCAACCTTCCCAAGTTCTCTCACGTCACCCCGCTCCTCCGCTCTCTCCACTGGCTTCCAGTTGAAGCTCGCATCCGCTACAAGACCATGGTGCTTGCCTACGGAGCTGTGAGGGGAACGGCACCGCAGTACCTCCAGGCTCTGATCAGGCCCTACACCCAAACAAGGGCACTGCGTTCATCCACCTCTGGCCTGCTCGCCTCCCTACCACTGAGGAAGTACAGTTCCCACTCAGCCCAGTCAAAACTGTTCGCTGCTCTGGCCCCCAATGGTGGAACAAACTCCCCACGACGCCAGGACACCGGAGTCAATCACCACCTTCCGGAGACACCTGAAACCCCCACCTCTTTAAGGAATACCTAGGATAGGATAAAGTAATCCTTCTCACCCCCCCCTTAAATGATTTAGATGCAGTATTGTAAAGTGGCTGTTCCACTGGATGTCATAAGGTGAATTCACCAATTTGTAAGTCGCTCTGGATAAGAGCGTCTGCCAAATGACTTAAATGTAAATGTAAACATGGCCCCTCCTGCTCAGCCCTGTGTCTCTGATAAGGCCTATAACATGGCCCCTCCTCCTCAGCCCTGTGTCTCTGATAAGGCCTATAACATGGCCCCTCCTGCTCAGCCCTGTGTCTCTGATAAGGCCTATAACATGGCCCCTCCTCCTCAGCCCTGTGTCTCTGATAAGGCCTAACATGGCTCCTCCTCCTCAGCCCTGTGTCTCTGTTAAGGCCTATAACATGGCCCCTCCTCCTCAGCCCTGTGTCTCTGATAAGGCCTAACATGGCTCCTCCTCCTCAGCCCTGTGTCTCTGATAAGGCCTATAACATGGCCCCTCCTCCTCAGCCCTGTGTCTCTGATAAGGCCTATAACATGGGCCCTCCTCCTCAGCCCTGTGTCTCTGATAAGGCCTAACATGGCCCCTCCTGCTCGGCCCTGTGTCTCTGATAAGGCATTGATACAGGACCGGTACAGGACTGGTACAGGACCGATATAGGACCGATTCAGGACTGGTACAGGACCGGTTCAGGACGGTACAGGTCTGGTTCAGGACAGCTCCAGTCCGTTGTTCAGTTCTAACAGATAGTGCAGATGTAGGCTCTTTATTTGAGCCAGTTTTCTACAGCAGGAAAATAATCCGGCAGCAACAGGAAATGTACATTTTTGTCGGGGTTGATACATTTTTCGTAAGGGAAAATCAAGTCTGAAATTCTAAGTGGAAATTACAAACAGAAGCCTTTTAAAACCTCAAATGCACTACAAGTTGACATTTTCTCCATTGCACTGTGATCAAATGAAGTTACAATAGGCCCTGGCAGAATTGCAATGCATACACACTCGCGGATGCACTAGCTCACGCACACACACACAGCACATAAGCATACACACAAAAACAAACACACACACACACACAAAGCAAGCACGCACGCACCCAAGCACTCACATACACACACCCTGGCCTTGTAGAGGCAGCACTAACCTCACCACCCATCCGACTAGCCTGTGGAGGTGACTGTATTAGGGTTTATCATGTCTCATCTGTATGCTGAGAGACTGCATTAGCAATTAACATAGTAATTATGGGATCTTGAATACCAAAATGTGCCGGGGATCATTTGCATAAAAGTAAACCAGGGAGTACAAATCTAAATCAAACACGGATGTCCCTTCAAATGTTTATGAATTCCTATTTATATATGCAGTTAGAGTATTTTATTCAACTAGGCAAGTCAGTGAAGAACAAACTCTTATTTACAATGACAGCCTACCAGGGAACAGTGGGTTAACTGCCTTGTTCAGAGGGAAAACTACAGATCTTTACCTTGTCAGCTCAGGGATTCGAATCAGCAACCTTTCAGTTACTGGCCCAACGCTCTAACCACTAGGCTACCTACCACCCCTACACTCTAACCACTAGGCTACCTACCACCCCTACACTCTAACCACTAGGCTACCTACCACCCCTACACTCTAACCACTAGGCTACCTACCACCCCTACACTCTAACCACTAGGCTACCTACCACCCCTACACTCTAACCACTAGGCTACCTACCACCCCTACACTCTAACCACTAGGCTACCTACCACCCCTACACTCTAACCACTAGGCTACCTACCACCCCTACACTCTAACCACTAGGCTACCTACCACCCCTACACTCTAACCACTAGGCTACCTACCACCCCTACACTCTAACCACTAGGCTACCTACCACCCCTACACTCTAACCACTAGGCTACCTACCACCCCTACACTCTAACCACTAGGCTACCTACCACCCCTACACTCTAACCACTAGGCTACCTACCACCCCTACACTCTAACCACTAGGCTACCTACCACCCCTACACTCTAACCACTAGGCTACCTACCACCCCTACACTCTAACCACTAGGCTACCTACCACCCCTACACTCTAACCACTAGGCTACCTACCACCCCTACACTCTAACCACTAGGCTACCTACCACCCCTACACTCTAACCACTAGGCTACCTACCACCCCTACACTCTAACCACTAGGCTACCTACCACCCCTACACTCTAACCACTAGGCTACCTACCACCCCTACACTCTAACCACTAGGCTACCTACCACCCCTACACTCTAACCACTAGGCTACCTACCACCCCTACACTCTAACCACTAGGCTACCTACCACCCCTACACTCTAACCACTAGGCTACCTACCACCCCTACACTCTAACCACTAGGCTACCTACCACCCCTACACTCTAACCACTAGGCTACCTACCACCCCTACACTCTAACCACTAGGCTACCTACCACCCCTACACTCTAACCACTAGGCTACCTACCACCCCTACACTCTAACCACTAGGCTACCTGGATCCACTCTTCAGTATGGTCCATAGAAACAAACCAGAGATGTTAGGCCAAGACTGAATATACACTGCTCAAAAAAATAAAGGGAACACTAAAATAACACATCCTAGATCTGAATGAATGAAATATTCCTATTAAATACTTTTTCTTTACATAGTTGAATGTGCTGACAACAAAATCACACAAAAATTATCAATGGAAATCAAATTTATCAACCCATGGAGGTCTGGATTTGGAGTCACACTCAAAATTAAAGTGGAAAACCACACTAAAGGCTGATCCAACTTTGATGTAATGTCCTTAAAACAAGTCAAAATGAGGCTCAGTAGTGTGTGTGGCATCCACGTGCCTGTATGACCTCCCAACAACGCCTGGACATGCTCCTGATGAGGTGGCGGATGGTCTCCCTGAGGGATCTCCTCCCAGACCTGGACTAAAGCATCCGCCAACTCCTAGACAGTCTGTGGTGCAACGTGGCATTGGTGGATGGAGCGAGACATGATGTCCCAGATGTGCTCAATTGGATTCAGGTCTTTGGAACGGGCGGGCCAGTCCATAGCATCAATGCCTTCCTCTTGCAGGAACTGCTGACACACTCCAGCCACATGAGGTCTAGCATTGTCTTCATTAGGAGGAACCCAGGGCCAACTGCACCAGCATATGGTCTCACAAGGGGTCTGAGGATCTCATCTCGGTACCTAATGGCAGTCAGGCTTCCTCTAGCGAGCACATGGAGGGCTGTGCAGCCCCCCAAAGAAATGCCACCCCACTCCATGACTGACCCACCGCCAAACTGGTCATGCTGGAGGACGTTGCAGGCAGCAGAACGTTCTCCACTGCGTCTCCAGAGTGTCACGTCTGTCACGTGTGCTCAGTGTGAAGCTGCTTTCACCTGTGAAGAGCACAGGGCGCCAGTGGCGAATTTGCCAATCTTGGTGTTCTCTGACAAATGCCAAACGTCCTGCACGGTGTTGGGCTGTAAGCACAACCCCATCTGTGGACGTCGGGCCCTCATACCACCCTCATGGAGTCTGTTTCTGACCGTTGGAGCAGACACATGCACATTTGTGGCCTGCTGGAGGTCATTTTGCAGGGCTCTGGCTGTGCTCCTCCTTGCACAAAGGCGGAGGTAGCGGTCCTGCTGCTGGGTTGTTGCCCTCCTACGGCCTCCTCCACGTCTCCTGATGTACTGGCCTGTCTCCTGGTAGCGCTCCATGCTCTGGACACTACGCTGACAGACACAGCAAACCTTCTTGCCACAGCTCGCATTGATGTTCCATCCTGGATGAGCTGCACTACCTGAACCACTTGTGTGGGTTGTAGACTCCGTCTCATGCTTCCAGTAGAGGGAAAGCACCGCCAGCATTCAAAAGTGACCAAAACATCAGCCAGGAAGCATAGGAACTGAGAAGTGATCTGTGGTCACCACCTGCAGAACCACTCCTTTATTGGGGGTGTCTTGCTAATTGCCTATAATTTCCACCTGTTGTCTATTCCATTTGCACAACAGCATGCGACATTTATTGTCAATCAGTGTTGCTTCCTAAGTGGACAGTTTGATTTCACAGAAGTGTGATTGACTTGGAGTTACATTGTGTTGTTTAAGTGTTCCCTTTATTTTTTTGAGCAGTGTATATGAATACCTGTGTTAATACCCGTGCTCTTCTCATTAGCATGCATGGTTACAGTAGTAGGGTCCTATGCTCTGCTCATTAGCATGCATGGTTACAGTAGTAGGGTCCTATGCTCTTCTCATTAGCCTGCATGGTTACAGTAGTAGGGTTCTGTGCTCTTCTCATTAGCATGCATGGTTACAGTAACCGGGTCCTGTGCTCTGCTCATTAGCCTGCATGGTTACAGTAACCGGGTCCTGTGCTCTTCTCATTAGCATGCATGGTTACAGTAGTAGGGTCCTATGCTCTTCTCATTAGCCTGCATGGTTACAGTAGTAGGGTTCTGTGCTCTTCTCATTAGCATGCATGGTTACAGTAACCGGGTCCTGTGCTCTGCTCATTAGCCTGCATGGTTACAGTAACCGGGTCCTGTGCTCTTCTCATTAGCATGCATGGTTACAGTAATAGGGTCCTACGCTCTGCTCATTAGCATGCATGGTTACAGTAACCGGGTCCTGTGCTCTTCTCATTAGCCTGCATGGTTACAGTAATAGGGGCCTGTGCTCTTCTCATTAGCCTTTGCATGGTTACAGTAATAGGGTCCTATGCTCTTCTCATTAGCATGCATGGTTACAGTAATAGGGTCCCGTGCTCTTCTCATTAGCATGCATGGTTACAGTAATAGTCCTATGCTCTTCTCATTAGCCTGCATGGTTACAGTAATAGAGGCCTGTGCTCTTCTCATTAGCATGCATGGTTACAGTACAGCGAGATGGGGAGAGGAGAGGGAGGAGGAGGAGAGAGGAGAGAGATGGGGAGCAGAAGAAGGAGAAGGGGGTGAGAGGAGTTAAAGGAGGAGGAGAGAGGGAGTGGAGAGAGGAAGGAGAGCAGAGGACCGGAGGTGACAGCAGTGTCAGTTGGTTCCAGTGCGTCACAGTCCCCAGGCATCGCCACACACACACACATCTCCCCCAGGCCTTGCGACACACATACACACAGCTCCCCGAGCCTCGCCACACACACACACACACACACACAGCTCCCCCGGGTCTCGCCACACACACACATCCCCCGGGCCTTGCTACACACACACACACACACACACACACACACACACAAACACACATCTCCCCCGAGCCTCGCCACACACACACACACAGACACACACACAGACACACACACACACATACACACACACCTCCCCGAGGCCTTGCTAAACACACACACACACACACCTCCCGAGGCCTCGCTAACCACACACACACACACACACACAAAACACACACCTCCCCCAGGCCTCGCTAAACACACACCTCGCTACACACACACGCACACAGCTCCCCGGGCCTCGCCACACACACACACACACACCTCCCCAGGCCTCCCCGGGCCTCACCACACACACACATACACACAGCTCCCCGTGCCTCGCCACACACACACACACACAGCTCCCCGGGCCTCGCCACACACACACCCACCTCCCCAGGCCTCCCCGCTTCCTCGACACACACACACACACACACACACACAGCTCCCCGGGCCCTCGCCCCACATACACACACACACAGCTCCCCAGGCCTCCCCGGGCCTCGCCACACAGACACACACACACACACACACACACACACAGCTCCCCGAGCCTCGCGAACACACACACACACACACACACACACCTCCTCTGACAGCTAGTTCAATTTGGTGAGATAAATGGCAGCCGGTGCTTTGACACACGTGTTCCATTGCAATCTCCCTCTCACTGTTACCACCCGTGATCCTACTTATCTGTTTTTCTCCCATTCTCTCTTCTTACCCCAAACCCAAAGCTAGAAAAAAAAAACGGTTGGTTTGATTTCCTGAGATGGAGATAAAAGGAGAGTTACTTACTGGAGAACATTGGGTGTTTTGTGTGCGTGTGTGTGTGTGTGTGTGTGTGTGTGTGTGTGTGTGTGTGTGTGTGTGTGTGTGTGTGTGTGTGTGTGTGTGTGTGTGTGTGTGTGTGTGTGTGTGTGTGTGTGTGTGTGTGTGTGTGTGTGTGCGTGCGTGTGTGCGTGCGTGCGTGCGTGTGCGTGTGCGCGCGTGTGTGTGTGTGTGTGCGTGTGTGTGTGTGCGTGTGCGCGTGTGTGCGTGCGCTTGCGTGCGAGAACATTGGTTTGCCTGGATGGATCTGGGTAAATGGCAAATAGAGAAGCACGAGTCAAATCTGGTGAATGACTTTTAGGTCAGACTGGATGACGTCCTCGATGCGATCAGTCTTGAAATAGCTCCTTCATACTACAGATTGTCTTTGTCGACGTCGCTCCCTGAGATGAAGTGATAGCGCTGTGAAAGCAGCCTGGTCAACCGTGAAACAAGTCAGTATTCGACGTCCATCCATGTCTGAGTACGTCTGGAGATGATGTGGAAACTGGCCACTATGGGCAACAGTGAACGCTGTTACCTTCAAGTAGGTTTTGGTTTGGATGGGCGTAAGCATCTGCCTCTGATTCCAAAGTCAAAATTCAGAGTTAATGCCTAAATTAATTCTGATGTGAGACTGTGTGAGCTTGTTGTGTGAACGATAGGACTGTTACGGAAATGAGAGTCTGGAAGTTTCCTACAGGAAGTCTTCTCTATTTTTATTCCAGAGACAGGTGGAGGCAGTTTCCTCAAGTTGTTGTGGCTGTGTTGTTCTACACATAATGTCCTAACTCATGCTATCCACTCCATCCCAGCTGCTCCAAGCCTCTCTCCAGGTGAAGAACACTGCTGTGGGAAAAGAAAAGAGACAAGATACAAGGGGGAGAGGGGGGAGAGAGAGAGAGAGAGAGAGAGAGAGAGAGTAGTGGTGAGTGAGTGAGAGAGAGAGAGGGAGGAGAGAGAGAGAGAGAGAGAGAGAGAGAGAGAGAGAGAGAGAGAGAGAGAGAGAGACAGAGAGAGAGAGAGAGAGAGAGAGAGAGAGGGGAGAGAGAGGGAGAGAGAGAGAGACAGAGAGAGAGAGAGAGAGAGGGGAAAACTAACAACACCAGTTCAAATGTATTCAACACCTCAACTCCAATCCATGGACACGGATCGCCCACCTTACCACAGCACCATTCCTCTACCATCACACAAATGTGTGTGCAGGCACATACACACACGCACAGCAAATGGCACAGCCGGATAACATTCCCACAGTGTATTCCCTAGAGAAGTGGTGGAGTGAAGCCAGGAAAACAACCTCTCCCTCAACGTCATCAAAACGAAGGAGCTGATGGTGGACTTCAGGAAACAGCAGAGGGAGCATGCCCCTATCCACATCGACGGGATCACAGCGGGAGAAGGTAGTGAGTTTCAAGTTCCTCTGCGTACACATCACTGACAATCTGAAGTGGTCCACCCACACAGACAGTGTGGTGAAGAAGGCGCAACAGCGCTCTTCAACCTCAGGAGGCTGATGAAATTTGGCTTGGCCCCAAAGCCTTCACAAACTTTTACAGATGCACAATTGAGAGCATCCTGTCGGGGCTGTAAAACCTCCTGGTATGGCAACTGCACCGCCCGCATCACAGGGCTCCAGAGGGTGGTGAGGTCTGCCCAACGCATCACCGGGGCAAACTACCTGCCCTCCAGGACACCTACACCGCCATCACAGGGCTCTCCAGAGGGTGGTGTGGTCTGCCCAACGATCACTGGAGCAAACTACCTGCCCTCCCAGGACACCTACACCACCCGATGTCACAGGAAGGCCAAAAATATCATCAAGGACATCAACCACCCGAGCCACTGCCTGTTCACCCCGCTATCATCAGAAGGCGAGAGGTCAGTACAGGTGCATCAAAGCTGGGACCAAAACAGCTTCTATCTCAAGGCCATCAGACTGTTAAATGTATTTTATTTAACCAGGCAAGTCAGTTCAGAACTTTTTTTAAGTGACAGCCTGCCCCAGCTAATGTTGGGCCAATTATGCACCACCCTATGGAACTCCCATTCACAGCGAGTTACAGCCTGGAATTGAACCAAGAGTATGTAGAGATGTAGTTGGCTACCACCTGGTTACATAGACATGGAACACTGGTTACTTTAATAACGTTTACACATTTCATATGTATATACTGTCTTCTATTCTACTCTATTTTCGTCATTGCCACTCAGACATTGCTCGTCCTGATATTTATATATTTATTTTATTTTTTTACTTTTAGATTTGTGTGTATTGTTGTGAATTGTTAGATATTACTGCACAGTTGAGCCAGGAACACAAGCATTTCCCTACACCCATAATAGCATCTGCTAAATATGTGTATGTGACCAATAAAATGTGATTTGAGAAGAGAAGAGAGAGGGCTCGGAGGATTTTTGCTGTCTTTACACATATACACCCTGAGTTTGACTCTCATATAACAGGAACAGTGGCAATTTTAGCATGTAAATCTTGGTGGTGTGTGGGGGGGGGGGGCATGCTGTAAAAGCCACTACACAACCAAACTCTAAACAATACATTAATTTCCACTGTAACAGTGACAAACAGTGCCCACAAACTGTTAGGCCCTACATTAAGCTGTCCCAACAGCAGAGTCCCAACAACGAAGTCCCCAACAGCAGAGTCCCAACAGCAGAATTCCCAACAGCAGAGTCCCAACAGCAGAGTCCCAACAGCAGAGTCCCAACAGCAGAGTCCCAACAGCAGAGTCCCAACAGCAGAGTCCCAACAGCAGTCCCAACACCTTACCACTGCTACATCTGTCTATCAGCCACAAGGTGACCCAACACCTTACCACTGATACATCTGTCTATCAGCCACAGGGTGACCCAACACCTTACCACTGATACATCTGTCTATCAGCCACATGGTGACCCAACACCTTACCACTGATACATCTGTCTATCAGCCACAGGGTGACCCAACACCTTACCACTGATACATCTGTCTATCAGCCACATGGTGACCCAACACCTTACCACTGATACATCTGTCTATCAGCCACAGGGTGACCCAACCCCTTACCACTGATACATCTGTCTATCAGCCACAGGGTGACCCAACACCTTACCACTGATACATCTGTCTATCAGCCACAGGGTGACCCAACACCTTACCACTGATACATCTGTCTATCAGCCACATGGTGACCCAACACCTTACCACTGATACATCTGTCTATCAGCCACAGGGTGACCCAACACCTTACCACTGATACATCTGTCTATCAGCCACAAGGTGACCCAACACCTTACCACTGATACATCTGTCTATCAGCCACAGGGTGACCCAACACCTTACCACTGATACATCTGTCTATCAGCCACAGGGTGACCCAACACCTTACCACTGATACATCTGTCTATCAGCCACAAGGTGACCCAACCCCTTACCACTGATACATCTGTCTATCAGCCACAGGGTGACCCAACCCCTTACCACTGATACATCTGTCTATCAGCCACAGGGTGACCCAACACCTTACCACTGATACATCTGTCTATCAGCCACAAGGTGACCCAACCCCTTACCACTGATACATCTGTCTATCAGCCACAGGGTGACCCAACCCCTTACCACTGATACATCTGTCTATCAGCCACAAGGTGACCCAACCCCTTACCACTGATACATCTGTCTATCAGCCACAGGGTGACCCAACCCCTTACCACTGATACATCTGTCTATCAGCCACAGGGTGACCCAACCCCTTACCACTGATACATCTGTCTATCAGCCACATGGTGTCCCAACACCTTACCACTGATACATCTGTCTATCAGCCACAGGGTGACCCAACACCTTACCACTGATACATCTGTCTATCAGCCACATGGTGTCCCAACACCTTACCACTGATACATCTGTCTATCAGCCACAGGGTGACCCAACACCTTACCACTGATACATCTGTCTATCAGCCACAAGGTGACCCAACCCCTTACAACCCCTTTTGTGACATCACAAAATGCAGGAAGGTGGGAGGTGTGTTTGGTAACCTGGGGAAGAACAATGCTGGACTTAAATCTTAAATGTACACACAGGCATACACATACACACACATTTTTTTTTAATCGTATACTCTCAAAGGTTTATCTTACAGTCAACACAGTAGCAGCTGTTTCCCCCAACAAACACAGCCTACAGAAGTCTCTGCTGTTGTCTTTAATGTAATAGGGTTATGGAGACACCTGGAGACACCATGAGAACACTCCTCTAAGAACTGCAGCTCCAAAGTTTGGGATCCCTGTTAACATGAAAGAGATGGATTTAAAAGCATCAGAAGTCCTGTAGTCCTATCTAGTGTGGTGCTATAAAAAGGTATCCAGGGAACCTTTGGTTTTTCCCACTCATATTCTGCCGTTGGACTTGTGTTTGGGAACTTAACATCTCCTCAGGGTTTCCATATAACGAGACTTTTTGTTTTCAATGATGCAGATCATCAGCAGTTTTCTTCTTCTTTATTTCCGTCGATGGACAATAATATGACTCAAGTTTTTCCAAAAGACGAGAAGTATTGACGAAGACACCCTCCTCCCCTCCCCCTCACACACACACAATTCAACTAAAAAAAAAAATGAGCGATATCAAAGACCATTACAACAGATAGTTACATAGAATAAAATGTTATTGGTCACGTACACATAGTTGCAGATGTTATCGCAGGTGCAGCGAAAATGCTTGTGTTTCTAGCTCCAACAGTGCAGTAATACCTAGCACCACAAAACAATACACACCAATCCCAAAAATAAATGTTCACAGAGAATGTCAACGATTTAACGTTTGAGGCGTTTTTACAACTGTGGTGTTTTCACAGGCTTCTAAACAACTCCAGGACAGAGAGACTTGATTCTAAACATAAACCAAAACACATGATACCAAAACACACCACAACAGACAGTAGAGAAACCATACTTTAGTGTACAATTGCTTAAACTGAAACACATGTGAGGGGAATCAAGAGGCACAGCCAACGAAGCAGAGTGGAATGACGCAAAGATAAGGTGGGAAACATTGTCACAGAGATATTGTCCCCACAGCTTAGTGGTTATCTTCGTTAATGCGGACGACAGAGACCAAGCTCTGAGATCCACCTGGCTGCAGTGTTGGACAAACACAGACTGCTTGCTTTCCAGTCTGAGTCGAGATCATGAAGCAAAGTCAACAACTGTGGATCATTAAGTTCCTCTGGCAGTTTAGGAGAGAAGAGAAAGAGAGGAGAAGGAGAGTTAGGTACTCTGGCCTGGGCAGCTCTCTGCTTCCGATCAGAAGAGAGTGAGAAATCTGGTGCTGATACGACACACAGCAGCCATGGAGATAAGGGGCCAGCCAGTGGCACCATACCAGCTGCCCCACAGCAGCCATGGAATAATGGGCCAGCCAGGGCACCACACCACATACCGACACACAGCAGCCATGGAGATAATGGGCCAGTCAGTGGCACACACCACATACCGACACACAGCAGCCACGGAGATAATGGGCCAGCCAGGGGCACCACCACATACCGACACACAGCAGCCATGGAGATAAGGGGCCAGCAGGGGGCACCACATCACATACCGACACACAGCAGCCATGGAGATAATGGGCCAGTCAGTGGCACCACACCACATACCGACACCACAGCAGCCACGGAGATAATGGGACAGCCACCACATACCGACACACAGCAGCCATGGAGATAATGGGCCAGCCAGCGGCACACCACATACACAGCAGCCATGGGGCCAATGGCTCAGTCAGCGGCACCCATCCCCAGCCAGGGAGATAATGGGCCAGCCAGCGGCACCACACCACATACCAGCAGCCACGGAGATAAGGGGAGGCCAGCCAGTGCGCACCACATACCGACACAACAGCCATGGAGATAATGGGCCAGCCAGGAGCACCACACCACATACCGACACACAGCAGCCACGGAGATAATGGGCAGCCAGGGCACCCACATCACATAAGGGGCCACCAGAGGACACACAGCAGCCATGGAGATAATACGACCAGCCAGGCACCACATCACATACCGACACACAGCAGCCATGGAGATAAGGGGCCAGCCAGTGGCACCCATACCGACACACAGCAGCCATGGAGATAATGGGCCAGCCAGCCATGGAGATAATGGCCAGCCAGGGGCACCACACCACATACCCAGTCACACAGCAGCCACAGCAGCCAGATAATGGGCCTGGAGATAAGCCAGGGGCACCACACCACATACCGACACACAGCAGCCACGGAGATAAGGGGCCAGCCAGTGGCACCACACCACATACCGACACACAGCAGCCATGGAGATAATGGGCCAAACCAGGGGCACCACCACATACCGACACACAGCCACCCGGAGATAAGGGCCAGCCAGTGGCTACACCACATACCGACACACAGCAGCCATGGAGATAATGGGCCAGCCAGGGGCACCACACCACATACCGACACACAGCAGCCATGGAGATAATGGGCCAGCCAGCGGCACCACACCACATACCGACACACAGCAGCCATGGAGATAATGGGCCAGCCAGGGGCACCACACCACATACCGACACACAGCAGCCACGGAGATAATGGGCCAGTCAGGGGCACCACACCACATACCGACACACAGCAGCCATGGAGATAATGGGCCAGCCAGGGGCACCACAC
>NW_027010639.1:25000-29954 GCF_036934945.1 Oncorhynchus masou masou | reverse complement strand
ATGTTGAGTGTCATTATGTTGAGTGTCATTATGTTGGACTGTCAATGTCATGCTGACTGTCATTATGTTGAGTGTCATTATGTTGAGTGTCATTATGTTGAGGATGAGTATGTCGAGTGTGAGTATGCTGAGTATGTCATTATGCTGAGTTTGGTATGCTGAGTGTGTGAGTATGTTGAGTGTGAGTATGTTGAGTGTGTGAGTATGCTGAGTGTGAGTATGCTGAGTGTGTGAGTATGCTGAGTGTGAGTATGTTGAGTGTGTGAGTATGCTGAGTGTGAGTATGCTGAGTGTGAGTATGCTGAGTGTGTGAGTATGCTGAGTGTGAGAATGAGTGTGAGTATGCTTGAGTGTGTGAGTATGCTTGAGTGTGAGTATGCTGAGTGTGAGGCGCTGAGGGAGTATGCTGAGTGGGAGTATGCTGAGTGTGAGGCATGCTGAGGGAGTGTTGAGTGTGTGAGTATGCTGAGTGTGAGTATGCTGAGTGTGAGTATGCTGAGTGTGAGTATGTTGAGTGTGTGAGTATGCTGAGTGTGAGTATGCTGAGTGTGAGTATGTTGAGTGTGAGTATGCTGAGTGTGAGTATGCTGAGTGTGAGTATGCTGAGTGTGAGCATACTTGAAACCTGGGATGTCGACACACATGCATATGTTTCTTTATGGTCTCCTCTTTCTCTTTGCTGTGGATTTTATCAGAACCTATTTCTCCCTTCTCCTCTCGCCTGCCTTCTTCCCTTTCTTTTCCCTCCTCTTCCTCTCCCTCTCCCTCATCTCCTCCTCCCTCCCTTCCTTCCTCCCACGGGCCCCCTACAGCCATGGTGTCCACTCCAGGTCGGGAGCACCATCGTACCAGTCAGTGCTCCCATTATGTCCCCCGTCCCTCCAGGGGATGCCGTCCTCGCTTCCCCAGTGACTTCTGGCCCCTGCCCCGCAGTGAGTGAGCGAGAGGCATCCACCGCGCCGGGCCGCCAGTCACGCTCAGCAGAGAGGAAGACCAAGGAAGAGACCAAGGTGGAGAGCAAGGTGACAGAGGTCTCCAAGACACAGAGCTCAGACCACAGTCCCTTTAGAGTTCAAGGTATTTCACTCACAAATACACTCACAGAATCAGGCCAGGACACACTGCAACTCTCTTGAGAGTTGCTTAAACTTCCTTGTTACACCATTTCTATCAGCGGTACTACATTACATTGTACAGTATTTAATTACTGAGACTGACTGAACCAAGGGTTGATTAGCGGGACGACACTACATGAAGCGTAACAAAATGGCTAGCAACAAATTGAAATGCCAGACAACAGTTCACATGTACATGTGTAGGTTTTATACAGTATCACTATTTAATAACAGAGGTTGAGACAGTATCACTATTTAATAACAGAGGTTTATACAGTATCACTATTTAATAACAGAGGTTGATACAGTATCACTATTTAATAACAGAGGTTGATACAGTATCACTATTTAAACAGAGGTTTATACAGTATCACTATTGAATAACAGAGGTTTATACAGTATCACTATTTAAACAGAGGTGTATACAGTATCACTATTGAATAACAGAGGTTTATACAGTATCACTATTTAATAACAGAGGTTGATACAGTATCACTATTTAATAACAGAGGTTGATACAGTATCACTATTTAATAACAGAGGTTTATACAGTATCACTATTTAAACAGAGGTTTATACAGTATCACTATTGAATAACAGAGGTTTATACAGTATCACTATTTAAACAGAGGTGTATACAGTATCACTATTAGATAACAGAGGAGTTGTCTGGTATCACTATTTAATAACAGAGGTTTATACAGTATCACTATTTAATAACAGAGGTTGATACAGTATCACTATTTAATAACAGAGGTTTATACAGTATCACTATTTAATAACAGAGGTTGATATAGTATCACTATTTAAACAGAGGTTTATACAGTATCGCTATTTAATAACAGAGGTTGATACAGTATCACTATTTAATAACAGAGGTTTATACAGTATCACTATTTAATAACAGAGGTTTATACAGTATCACTATTTAATAACAGAGGTTTATACAGTATCACTATTTAATAACAGAGGTTTATACAGTATCACTATTTAATAACAGAGGTTGATACAGTATCACTATTTAATAACAGAGGTTGATACAGTATCACTATTTAATAACAGAGGTTGTATACAGTATCAGTCTATTTAATAACAGAGGTTTATACAGTATCACTATTTAATAACAGAGGTTGATACAGTATCACTATTTAATAACAGAGGTTTATACAGTATCACTATTTAATAACAGAGGTTTATACAGTATCACTATTTAATAACAGAGGTTTATACAGTATCACTATTTAATAACAGAGGTTGATACAGTATCACTATTTAATAACAGAGGTTGATACAGTATCACTATTTAATAACAGAGGTTTATACAGTATCACTATTTAATAACAGAGGTTGATACAGTATCACTATTTAATAACAGAGGTTTATACAGTATCGCTATTTAATAACAGAGGTTTATACAGTATCACTATTTAATAACAGAGGTTGATACAGTATCACTATTTAAACAGAGGTTGATACAGTATCACTATTTAATAACAGAGGTTTATACAGTATCACTATTTAAACAGAGGTTTATACAGTATCACTATTTAATAACAGAGGTTGATACAGTATCACTATTTAATAACAGAGGTTTATACAGTATCACTATTTAATAACAGAGGTTTATACAGTATCACTATTTAATAACAGAGGTTGATACAGTATCACTATTTAATAACAGAGGTTTATACAGTATCACTATTTAATAACAGAGGTTGATACAGTATCACTATTTAAACAGAGGTTTATACAGTATCACTATTTAATAACAGAGGTTGATACAGTATCACTATTTAATAACAGAGGTTTATACAGTATCACTATTTAATAACAGAGGTTTATACAGTATCACTATTTAAACAGAGGTTTATACAGTATCACTATTGAATAACAGAGGTTTATACAGTATCACTATTTAAACAGAGGTGTATACAGTATCACTATTGAATAACAGAGGTTTATACAGTATCACTATTTAATAACAGAGGTTGATACAGTATCACTATTTAATAACAGAGGTTGATACAGTATCACTATTTAATAACAGAGGTTTATACAGTATCACTATTTAATAACAGAGGTTGATACAGTATCACTATTTAAACAGAGGTTTATACAGTATCACTATTGAATAACAGAGGTTTATACAGTATCACTATTTAAACAGAGGTTTATACAGTATCACTATTTAATAACAGAGGTTGATACAGTATCACTATTTAATAACAGAGGTTTATACAGTATCACTATTTAATAACAGAGGTTTATACAGTATCACTATTTAATAACAGAGGTTGTATACAGTATCACTATTTAATAACAGAGAGTTTATACAGTATCACTATTTAATAACAGAGGTTGATACAGTATCACTATTTAATAACAGAGGTTGATACAGTATCACTATTTAATAACAGAGGTTTATACAGTATCACTATTTAATAACAGAGGTTTATACAGTATCACTATTTAATAACAGAGGTTTATACAGTATCACTATTTAATAACAGAGGTTTATACAGTATCACTATTTAATAACAGAGTTTATACAGTATCACTATTTAATAACAGAGGTTTATACAGTATCACTATTTAATAACAGAGGTTTATACAGTATCACTATTTAATAACAGAGGTTTATACAGTATCACTATTTAATAACAGAGGTTTATACAGTATCACTATTTAATAACAGAGGTTGATACAGTATCACTATTTAATAACAGAGGCTTCATACAGTATGCATTTAAACAGAGGTTTATACAGTATCGCTATTTAAAACAGAGGTTTATACGAGTTATCGACCTATTTAATAACAGAGGTTTATACAGTATCACTATTTAATAACAGAGGTTGATACAGTATCACTATTTAAACAGAGGTTGATACAGTATCACTATTTAATAACAGAGGTTTATACAGTATCACTATTTAATAACAGAGGTTTATACAGTATCACTATTTAATAACAGAGGTTGATACAGTATCACTATTTAATAACAGAGGTTGATACAGTATCACTATTTAAACAGAGGTTTATACAGTATCACTATTTAATAACAGAGGTTGATACAGTATCACTATTTAAACAGAGGTTTATACAGTATCACTATTTAATAACAGAGGTTGATACAGTATCACCATTTAATAACAGAGGTTGATACAGTATCACTATTTAAACAGAGGTTTATACAGTATCACTATTTAATAACAGAGGATGATACAGTATCACTATTTAAACAGAGGTTGATACAGTATCACTATTTAATAACAGAGGTTGATACATGTATCACTATTTAATAACAGAGGTTGATACAGTATCACTATTTAATAACAGAGGTTGATACAGTATCACTATTTAATAACAGAGGTTGATACAGTATCACTATTTAATAACAGAGGTTTATACAGTATCACTATTTAATAACAGAGGTTGATACAGTATCACTATTTAATAACAGAGGTTGATACAGTATCGCTACTTAATAACGAAGTTGGTACAGTATCACTATTTAATAACAGAGGAGTTGATACAGTAGCGCATACATGGAAAGCATATCCATGCCGACATGGGTGTCTTCCTAGAGCCCGTGCTCCAGTTAGAGCGCAGCAGCGCAACGCCTGTTGGCAGGCCACTGTGAAGAGCGTGAGCTCTGAGCTGTCTGTGTGATATGCCACCACTGCAGAGGGAGGGAGCCGGTGGAGTGAGTAGGCATCATGCCCCCTGCAGTCACCACCACCACCACCAATGGGACAGAGAGAGAGAAAGAGCCAGGTTTGGTACTGGCCGTATCGGCCTTGAGTTAGCACAGCACAGATGGACAGAGAGAGAGAGAAAG
>NW_027010639.1:0-20000 GCF_036934945.1 Oncorhynchus masou masou | reverse complement strand
ACTACCACCAGTGAAATGGACACATGGTGACCTAGCACACCATACTACCACCAGTGAAATGGTCACCTAGCATACCATACTACCACCAGTGAAATGGACACATGGTGACCTAGCACACCATACTACCACCAGTGAAATGGTCACCTATCATACCATACTACCACCAGTGAAATGGTCACATGGTGACCTAGCATACCATACTACCACCAGTGAAATGGTCACCTAGCATACCATACTACCACCAGTGAAATGGTCACATGGTCAGCTAGCATACCATACTACCACCAGTGAAATGGACACATGGTGACCTAGCACACCATACTACCACCAGTGAAATGGTCACCTAGCATACCATACTACCACCAGTGAAATGGTCACATGGTGACCTAGCATACCATACTACCACCAGTGAAATGGTCACCTAGCATACCATACTACCACCAGTGAATGGTCACATGGTCAGCTAGCACCATACTTCCACCAGTGAAATGGACACATGGTGACCTAGCATACCATACTACCACCAGTGAAATGGTCACATGGTCAGCTAGCATACCATACTACCACCAGTAAAATGGACACATGGTGACCTAGCATACCATACTACCACCAGTGAAATGGTCACATGGTGACCTAGCATACCATACTACCACCAGTGAAATGGTCACATGGTCAGCTACGGTTAAATGGTAAATCCCGCTCTCTCTCCATTTGGTACAGACGGCTCTATAATGTACTATACACATACTGTAGATGTACTGTAGATGTACTATAGATGTACTGTAGATGTACTGCAGACGTAGTATACACATACTGTAGATGTACTGTAGATGTAGAATAGATGTACTGTAGATGTACTATAGATGTACTATAGATGTACTGTAGATGTACTGTAGATGTACTATACACATACTGTAGATGTGCTGTAGATGTACTGTAGATGTACTATAGATGTACTATAGATGTACTGTAGATGTACTGTAGATGTACAATGGATATACTATAGATGTACTGTAGATGTACTATATATGTACTGTGATGTACAATAGATGTACTATAGATGTACTATAGATGTACTGTAGCTGTACTATACACATACTGTAGATGTACTATAGATGTACTATAGATGTACTGTAAATGTACTGTAGATGTACTGTGATGTACTGTGATGTACTATAGATGTACTGAAGATGTACTGTAGATGTACTGTAGATGTACTGTGATGTACTGTAGATGTACTGTGATGTACTGTAGATGTACTGTGATGTACTGTAGATGTACGGTGATGTACTGTGATGTACTGTAGATGTACTGTGATGTACTATAGATGTACTATCGATGTACTGTAGATGTACTATAGATGTACTATAGATGTACTATAGATGTACTGTGATGTACTATAGATGTACTGTGATGTACAATAGATGTACAATAGATATACTATGATGTACTATAGATGTACTGTAGATGTACTATAGATATACTGAGATGTACTATATATGTACTGTAGATGTTCTATAGATGTACTATAGATGTACTGTAGATGTACTATAGATGTACTGTAAATGTACTGTAGATGTACTGTGATGTACTGTAGATGTACTGTGATGTACTATAGATGTACTGAAGATGTACTGTAGATGTACTATAGATGTACTGTATATCTACTGTAGATGTACTGTGATGTACTGTGATGTACTGTAGATGTACTGTAGATGTACGGTGATGTACTGTGATGTACTATAGATGTACTGAAGATGTACTGTAGATGTACTATAGATGTACTATATATGTACTGTAGATGTACTGTAGATGTACTGTGATGTACTGTAGATGTACTGTGATGTACTATAGATGTACTGTAGATGTACTATAGATGTATATAGATGTACTATCGATGTACTACCAGATGTACTATAGATGTACTGTGATGTACTATAGATGTACTGAAGATGTACTGTAGATGTACTATAGATATACTGAGATGTACTATATATGTACTGTAGATGTTCTATAGATGTACTATAGATGTACTATAGATGTACTGTAGATGTACTATAGATGTACTGTAGATGTACTATAGATATACTATAGATGTACTGTAGATGTACTATTGATGTACTGTAGATGTACTGTAGATGTACTATAGATGTGCAATAGATATACTGTAGATGTACGGTGATGTACTGTGATGTACTATAGATGTACTGAAGATGTACTGTAGATGTACTATAGATGTACTATATATGTACTGTAGATGTACTGTAGATGTACTGTGATGTACTGTAGATGTACTGTGATGTACTGTAGATGTACTGTAGATGTACGGTGATGTACTATAGATGTACTGAAGATGTACTGTAGATGTACTATAGATATACTGAGATGTACTATATATGTACTGTAGATGTTCTATAGATGTACTATAGATGTACTATAGATGTACTGTAGATGTACTATAGATGTACTGTAGATGTACTATAGATATACTATAGATGTACTGTAGATGTACTATTGATGTACTGTAGATGTACTGTAGATGTACTATAGATGTGCAATAGATATACTGTAGATGTACGGTGATGTACTGTGATGTACTATAGATGTACTGAAGATGTACTGTAGATGTACTATAGATGTACTATATATGTACTGTAGATGTACTGTAGATGTACTGTGATGTACTGTAGATGTACTGTGATGTACTGTAGATGTACTGTAGATGTACGGTGATGTACTGTAGATGTACTGTGATGTACTATAGATGTACTGTAGATGTACTATAGATGTACTATAGATGTACTATCGATGTACTGTAGATGTACTATAGATGTACTGTGATGTACTATAGATGTACTGTGATGTACAATAGATGTACAATAGATATACTATGATGTACTATAGATGTACTGTAGATGTACTATAGATATACTGAGATGTACTATATATGTACTGTAGATGTTCTATAGATGTACTATAGATGTACTATAGATGTACTGTAGATGTACTATAGATGTACTGTAGATGTACTATAGATATACTATAGATGTACTGTAGATGTACTATTGATGTACTGTAGATGTACTGTAGATGTACTATAGATGTGTAATAGATATACTGTGATGTACTATAGATGTACTATAGATGTACTGTAGATGTACTATAGATGTACTATATATGTACTATAGATGTACTGTAGATGTACTATAGATGTACTATCGATGTACTATAGATGTACTATAGATGTACTGTAGATGTACTATAGATGTACTGTAGATGTACTATAGATGTACTATAGATGTACTATAGATGTACTATATATGTACTGTAGATGTACTGTAGATGTACTGTAGATGTACTATAAATGTACTGTAGATGTACTATAGATGTACTGTAGATGTACTATGATGTACTGTAGATGTACGGTGATGTACTGTGATGTACTGTAGATGTACTGTGATGTACTATAGATGTACTATCGATGTACTGTAGATGTACTATAGATGTACTGTAGATGTACTATGATGTACTGTAGATGTACGGTGATGTACTGTGATGTACTGTAGATGTACTGTGATGTACTATAGATGTACTGTGATGTACAATAGATGTACAATAGATATACTATGATGTACTATAGATGTACTGTAGATGTACTATAGATATACTGAGATGTACTATATATGTACTGTAGATGTTCTATAGATGTACTATAGATGTACTATAGATGTACTGTAGATGTACTATAGATGTACTGTAAATGTACTGTAGATGTACTGTGATGTACTGTAGATGTACTGTGATGTACTATAGATGTACTGAAGATGTACTGTAGATGTACTATAGATGTACTGTATATCTACTGTAGATGTACTGTGATGTACTGTGATGTACTGTAGATGTACTGTAGATGTACGGTGATGTACTGTGATGTACTATAGATGTACTGAAGATGTACTGTAGATGTACTATAGATGTACTATATATGTACTGTAGATGTACTGTAGATGTACTGTGATTTACTGTAGATGTACTGTGATGTACTATAGATGTACTGTAGATGTACTATAGATGTACTATAGATGTACTATCGATGTACTGTAGATGTACTATAGATGTACTGTGATGTACTATAGATGTACTGAAGATGTACTGTAGATGTACTATAGATATACTGAGATGTACTATATATGTACTGTAGATGTTCTATAGATGTACTATAGATGTACTATAGATGTACTGTAGATGTACTATAGATGTACTGTAGATGTACTATAGATATACTATAGATGTACTGTAGATGTACTATTGATGTACTGTAGATGTACTGTAGATGTACTATAGATGTGCAATAGATATACTGTAGATGTACGGTGATGTACTGTGATGTACTATAGATGTACTGAAGATGTACTGTAGATGTACTATAGATGTACTATATATGTACTGTAGATGTACTGTAGATGTACTGTGATGTACTGTAGATGTACTGTGATGTACTGTAGATGTACTGTAGATGTACGGTGATGTACTGTAGATGTACTGTGATGTACTATAGATGTACTGTAGATGTACTATAGATGTACTATAGATGTACTATCGATGTACTGTAGATGTACTATAGATGTACTGTGATGTACTATAGATGTACTGTGATGTACAATAGATGTACAATAGATATACTATGATGTACTATCGATGTACTGTAGATGTACTATAGATATACTGAGATGTACTATAGATGTACTGTAGATGTACTATAGATGTACTATATATGTACTATAGATGTACTGTAGATGTACTATAGATATACTATAGATGTACTGTAGATGTACTATATATGTACTGTAGATGTACTGTAGATGTACTATAGATGTGCAATAGATATACTGTGATGTACTATAGATGTACTATAGATGTACTGTAGATGTACTATAGATGTACTGTAGATGTACTATAGATGTACTATAGATGTACTATAGATGTACTGTAGATGTACTATAGATGTACTGTAGATGTACTATCGATGTACTATAGATGTACTATAGATGCACTGTAGATGTACTATAGATGTACTGTAGATTTACTATACACATACTGTAGATGTACTATAGATGTACTGTAGATGTACTATAGATGTACTATATATGTACTATAGATGTACTGTAGATGTACTGTAGATGTATTGTAGATGTACTATAAATGTACTGTGATGTACTATAGATGTACTATAGATGTACTGTAGATGTACTATAGATGTACTATAGATGTACTATAGATGTACTGTGATGTACAATAGATGTACTATAGATGTACAATAGATATACTGTGCTGTACTATAGATGTACTGTAGATGTACTATAGATGTACAATAGATGTACCTTGATGTACTATAGATGTACAATAGATATAATGTGATGTACTATAGATGTACTGTAGATGTACTATATATGTACTATAGATGTACTATAGATGTACTGTATTTGTACTATAGATGTACTGTAGATGTACTATAGATGTACTGCAGATGTACTGTAGATGTACTGTAGATGTACTGTAGATGTACTATAGATGTACTATAGATGTACTGTAGATGTACTATAGATGTACTGTAGATGTACTATACACATACTGTAGATGTACTATAGATGTACTATATATGTACTGTAAATGTACTGTAGATGTACTGTGATGTACTGTAGATGTACTGTGATGTACTATAGATGTACTGAAGATGTACTGTAGATGTACTATAGATGTACTATATATGTACTGTAGATGTACTGTGATGTACAATAGATGTACTATAGATGTACAATAGATATACTATGATGTACTATAGATGTACTGTAGATGTACTATAGATGTACTGTGATATACTATAGATGTACTATAGATGTACAATAGATGTACTGTGATGTACTATAGATGAACTATAGATGTACTATAGATGTACTATAGATGTACTATCGATGTACTGTAGATGTACTATAGATGTACTGTGATGTACTATAGATGTACTGTGATGTACAATAGATGTACAATAGATATACTATGATGTACTATCGATGTACTGTAGATGTACTATAGATATACTGAGATGTACTATAGATGTATAGATGTACTATAGATGTACTATAGATATTACTGTAGATGTACTATAGATGTACTGTAGATGTACTATAGATGCGCATAGATGTACTGTAGATGTACTATTGATGTACTGTAGATGTACTGTAGATGTACTAGATGTGTAATAGATATACTGTGATGTACTATAGATGTACTATAGATACTGTAGATGTACTATAGATGATGTACTATATATGTACTATAGATGTACTGTAGATGTACTATAGATATGCTATAGATGTACTGTAAAGATGTACTATAGATGTACTGTAGATGTACTGTAGATGTACTATAGATGTGCAATAGATATACTGTGATGTACTATAGATGTACTATAGATGTACTGTAGATGTACTATAGATGTACTGTAGATGTACTATAGATGTACTATAGATGTACTGTAGATGTACTATAGATGTACTGTAGATGTACTATCGATGTACTATAGATGTACTATAGATGCACTGTAGATGTACTATAGATGTACTGTAGATTTACTATACACATACTGTAGATGTACTATAGATGTACTGTAGATGTACTATAGATGTACTATATATGTACTATAGATGTACTGTAGATGTACTGTAGATGTACTGTAGATGTACTATAAATGTACTGTGATGTACTATAGATGTACTATAGATGTACTGTAGATGTACTATAGATGTACTATAGATGTACTATAGATGTACTGTAGATGTACTATAGATGTACTGTAGATGTACTGTAGATGTACTGTAGATGTACTGTAGATGTACTGTAGATGTACTGTAGATGTACTATAGATGTACTATAGATGTACTGTAGATGTACTATAGATGTACTGTAGATGTACTATACACATACTGTAGATGTACTATAGATGTACTATATATGTACTGTAAATGTACTGTAGATGTACTGTGATGTACTGTAGATGTACTGTGATGTACTATAGATGTACTGAAGATGTACTGTAGATGTACTATAGATGTACTATATATGTACTGTAGATGTACTGTGATGTACAATAGATGTACTATAGATGTACAATAGATATACTATGATGTACTATAGATGTACTGTAGATGTACTATAGATGTACTGTGATATACTATAGATGTACTATAGATGTACAATAGATATACTGTGATGTACTATAGATGAACTATAGATGTACTGTAGATGTACTATAGATGTACTGTAGATGTACTATAGATGTACTATAGATGTACTATAGATGTACTGTAGATGTACTATAGATGTACTGTAGATGTACTATAGATGTACTGTAGATGTACTGTAGATGTACTGTAGATGTACTGTAGATGTACTATAGATGTACTGTAGATGTACTATAGATGTACTGTAGATGTACTATAGATGTACTATAGATGTACTATAGATGTACTGTAGATGTACTATAGATGTACTATAGATGTACTATAGATGTACTGTAGATGTACTATAGATGTACTATAGATGTACTATAGATGTACTATAGATGTACTATAGATGTACTGTGATGTACTGTGATGTACAATAGATGTACAATAGATATACTGTGATGTACTATACACATACTGTAGATGTACTATAGATGTACTATAGATGTACTGTAAATGTACTGTAGATGTACTGTGATGTACTGTAGATGTACTGTGATGTACTGTAGATGTACTGTGATGTACTATAGATGTACTGAAGATGTACTGTAGATGTACTATAGATGTACTATATATGTACTGTAGATGTACTGTGATGTACTGTAGATGTACTGTGATGTACTGTAGATGTACTGTGATGTACTATATATGTACTGTAGATGTACTGTGATGTACTGTAGATGTACTGTAGATGTACTGTGATGTACTGTGATGTACTGTAGATGTACTGTGATGTACTATAGATGTACTATAGATGTACTATTGATGTACTATCGACGTACTCTAGATGTACTATAGATGTACTATATGTGTACTATAGATGTACTGTGATGTACTATAGATGTACTGTGATGTACAATAGATGTACTATAGATGTACAATAGATATACTATGATGTACTATAGATGTACTATAGATGTACTGCAGATGTACTATTGATGTACTATAGATGTACTATAGATGTACTATAGATGTACTGTAGATGTACTATAGATGTGCAATAGATATACTGTGATGTACTATAGATGTACTATAGATGTACTATAGATGTACTATAGATGTACTATAGATGTACTATAGATGTACTGTGATGTACTATAGATGTACTATAGATGTACTGTAGATGTACTATAGATGTACTATAGATGTACTATAGATGTACTGTGATGTACAATAGATGTACTATAGATGTACAATAGATATACTGTGCTGTACTATAGATGTACTGTAGATGTACTATAGATGTACAATAGATGTACCTTGATGTACTATAGATGTACAATAGATATAATGTGATGTACTATAGATGTACTGTAGATGTACTATAGATGTACTATAGATGTACTGTAGATGTACTATACACATACTGTAGATGTACTATAGATGTACTATATATGTACTGTAAATGTACTGTAGATGTACTGTGATGTACTGTAGATGTACTGTGATGTACTATAGATGTACTGTAGATGTACTATAGATGTACTATATATGTACTGTAGATGTACTATAGATGTACAATAGATATACTATGATGTACTATAGATGTACTGTAGATGTACTATAGATGTACTGTGATATACTATAGATGTACTATAGATGTACAATAGATATACTGTGATGTACTATAGATGTACTGTAGATGTACTATAGATGTACTATAGATGTACTATAGATGTACTGTAGATGTACTATAGATGTACTGTAGATGTACTATAGATGTACTGTAGATGTACTGTAGATGTACTGTAGATGTACTATAGATGTACTGTAGATGTACTATGCACATACTGTAGATGTACTATAGATGTACTATATATGTACTGTAAATGTACTGTAGATGTACTGTGATGTACTGTAGATGTACTGTGATGTACTATAGATGTACTGAAGATGTACTGTACATGTACTATAGATGTACTATATATGTACTGTAGATGTACTGTGATGTACAATAGATGTACTATAGATGTACAATAGATATACTATGATGTACTATAGATGTACTGTAGATGTACTATAGATGTACTGTGATATACTATAGATGTACTATAGATGTACAATAGATATACTGTGATGTACTATAGATGAACTATAGATGTACTGTAGATGTACTATAGATGTACTGTAGATGTACTATAGATGTACTATAGATGTACTATAGATGTACTGTAGATGTACTATAGATGTACTGTAGATGTACTATAGATGTACTGTAGATGTACTGTAGATGTACTGTAGATGTTCTGTAGATGTACTATAGATGTACTATAGATGTACTATAGATGTACTATAGATGTACTGTAGATGTTCTATAGATGTACTATAGATGTACTATAGATGTACTATAGATGTACAATAGATATACTGTGCTGTACTATAGATGTACTGTAGATGTACTATAGATGTACAATAGATGTACCTTGATGTACTATAGATGTACAATAGATATAATGTGATGTACTATAGATGTACTGTAGATGTACTATAGATGTACTATAGATGTACTATAGATGTACTGTAGATGTACTATAGATGTACTGTAGATGTACTATAGATGTACTGTAGATGTACTGTAGATGTACTGTAGATGTACTATAGATGTACTATAGATGTACTGTATATGTACTATAGATGTACTGTAGATGTACTATACACATACTGTAGATGTACTATAGATGTACTATATATGTACTGTAAATGTACTGTAGATGTACTGTGATGTACTGTAGATGTACTGTGATGTACTATAGATGTACTGAAGATGTACTGTAGATGTACTATAGATGTACTATATATGTACTGTAGATGTACTGTGATGTACAATAGATGTACTATAGATGTACAATAGATATACTATGATGTACTATAGATGTACTGTAGATGTACTATAGATGTACTGTGATATACTATAGATGTACTATAGATGTACAATAGATATACTGTGATGTACTATAGATGAACTATAGATGTACTGTAGATGTACTATAGATGTACTGTAGATGTACTATAGATGTACTATAGATGTACTATAGATGTACTGTAGATGTACTATAGATGTACTGTAGATGTACTATAGATGTACTGTAGATGTACTGTAGATGTACTGTAGATGTACTATAGATGTACTATAGATGTACTGTAGATGTACTATAGATGTACTGTAGATGTA
Organism: Oncorhynchus masou masou; assembly: GCF_036934945.1. Lineage (NCBI taxonomy): Eukaryota > Metazoa > Chordata > Actinopteri > Salmoniformes > Salmonidae > Oncorhynchus > Oncorhynchus masou. The sequence goes on along the minus strand of NW_027010639.1, from coordinate 9,548 downwards.
CTATAGATGTACTATAGATGTACTATAGATGTACTGTAGATGTACTATAGATGTACTATAGATGTACTATAGATGTACTATAGATGTACTGTAGATGTACTATAGATGTACTATAGATGTACTGTGATGTACAATAGATGTACTATAGATGTACAATAGATATACTGTGCTGTACTATAGATGTACTGTAGATGTACTATAGATGTACAATAGATGTACCTTGATGTACTATAGATGTACAATAGATATAATGTGATGTACTATAGATGTACTGTAGATGTACTATAGATGTACTATAGATGTACTATAGATGTACTATAGATGTACTATAGATGTACTGTGATGTACTGTGATGTACGATAGATGTACAATAGATATACTGTGATGTACTATACACATACTGTAGATGTACTATAGATGTACTATAGATGTACTGTAAATGTACTGTAGATGTACTGTGATGTACTGTAGATGTACTGTGATGTACTGTAGATGTACTGTGATGTACTATAGATGTACTGAAGATGTACTGTAGATGTACTATAGATGTACTATATATGTACTGTAGATGTACTGTGATGTACTGTAGATGTACTGTGATGTACTGTAGATGTACTGTGATGTACGATATATGTACTGTAGATGTACTGTGATGTACTGTAGATGTACTGTAGATGTACTGTGATGTACTGTGATGTACTGTAGATGTACTGTGATGTACTATAGATGTACTATAGATGTACTATTGATGTACTATCGACGTACTCTAGATGTACTATAGATGTACTATATGTGTACTATAGATGTACTGTGATGTACTATAGATGTACTGTGATGTACAATAGATGTACTATAGATGTACAATAGATATACTATGATGTACTATAGATGTACTGTAGATGTACTATATATGTACTGTGATGTACTATAGATGTACTATAGATGTACTGCAGATGTACTATTGATGTACTATAGATGTACTATAGATGTACTATAGATGTACTGTAGATGTACTGTAGATGTACTATAGATGTGCAATAGATATACTGTGATGTACTATAGATGTACTATAGATGTACTACAGATGTACTATAGATGTACTATAGATGTACTATAGATGTACTATAGATGTACTGTGATGTACTATAGATGTACTATAGATGTACTGTAGATGTACTATAGATGTACTATAGATGTACTATAGATGTACTGTGATGTACAATAGATGTACTATAGATGTACAATAGATATACTGTGCTGTACTATAGATGTACTGTAGATGTACTATAGATGTACAATAGATGTACCTTGATGTACTATAGATGTACAATAGATATAATGTGATGTACTATAGATGTACTGTAGATGTACTATAGATGTACTATAGATGTACTGTAGATGTACTATACACATACTGTAGATGTACTATAGATGTACTATATATGTACTGTAAATGTACTGTAGATGTACTGTGATGTACTGTAGATGTACTGTGATGTACTATAGATGTACTGTAGATGTACTATAGATGTACTATATATGTACTGTAGATGTACTATAGATGTACAATAGATATACTATGATGTACTATAGATGTACTGTAGATGTACTATAGATGTACTGTGATATACTATAGATGTACTATAGATGTACAATAGATATACTGTGATGTACTATAGATGTACTATAGATGTACTGTAGATGTACTATAGATGTACTGTAGATGTACTATAGATGTACTATAGATGTACTATAGATGTACTGTAGATGTACTATAGATGTACTGTAGATGTACTATAGATGTACTGTGATGTACTATAGATGTACTGTAGATGTACTATAGATGTACTATAGATGTACTGTAGATGTACTATAGATGTACTATAGATGTACTGTGATGTACTGTGATGTACAATAGATGTACAATAGATATACTGTGATGTACTATACACATACTGTAGATGTACTATAGATGTACTATAGATGTACTGTAAATGTACTGTAGATGTACTGTGATGTACTGTAGATGTACTGTGATGTACTGTAGATGTACTGTGATGTACTATAGATGTACTGAAGATGTACTGTAGATGTACTATAGATGTACTATATATGTACTGTAGATGTACTGTGATGTACTGTAGATGTACTGTGATGTACTGTAGATGTACTGTGATGTACTATATATGTACTGTAGATGTACTGTGATGTACTGTAGATGTACTGTAGATGTACTGTGATGTACTGTGATGTACTGTAGATGTACTGTGATGTACTATAGATGTACTATAGATGTACTATTGATGTACTATCGACGTACTCTAGATGTACTATAGATGTACTATATGTGTACTATAGATGTACTGTGATGTACAATAGATGTACTATAGATGTACAATAGATATACTATGATGTACTATAGATGTACTGTAGATGTACTATATATGTACTGTGATGTACTATAGATGTACTATAGATGTACTGCAGATGTACTATTGATGTACTATAGATGTACTATAGATGTACTATAGATGTACTGTAGATGTACTGTAGATGTACTATAGATGTGCAATAGATATACTGTGATGTACTATAGATGTACTATAGATGTACTACAGATGTACTATAGATGTACTATAGATGTACTATAGATGTACTATAGATGTACTGTGATGTACTATAGATGTACTATAGATGTACTGTAGATGTACTATAGATGTACTATAGATGTACTATAGATGTACTGTGATGTACAATAGATGTACTATAGATGTACAATAGATATACTGTGCTGTACTATAGATGTACTGTAGATGTACTATAGATGTACAATAGATGTACCTTGATGTACTATAGATGTACAATAGATATAATGTGATGTACTATAGATGTACTGTAGATGTACTATAGATGTACTATAGATGTACTGTAGATGTACTATACACATACTGTAGATGTACTATAGATGTACTATATATGTACTGTAAATGTATAGATGTGCTGTGATGTACTGTAGATGTGCTGTGATGTACTATAGATGTACTGAAGATGTACTGTAGATGTACTATAGATGTACTATAGTGTACTGTAGATGTACTGTAGATGTACAATAGATGTACTATAGATGTACTGAATGTAATAGATATACTATGATGTACTATAGATGTCACTGTTGATGTACAATAGATGTACTGTGATATACTGTGATGTACTATAGATGTACTGTAGATATACTGTGATGTACTATTACATAGTGTACTATATATGTACTGTAGATGTACTATAGATGTACTATAGATGTACTATAGATGTACTGTAGATGTACTGTAGATGTACTGTAGATGTACTATAGATATGCTACAGCAGATGTACTGTAGATGTACTGTAGATGTACTGTAGATGTACTATACACATACTGTAGATGTACTGTAGATGTACCTGTAGATAGACTATACACATACTGTAGATGTACTATAGATGTACTATAGATGTACTGTAAATGTACTGTAGATGTACTGTGATGTACTGTAGATGTACTGTAGATGTACTGTGATGTACTGTGATGTACTATAGATGTACTGAAGATGTACTGTAGATGTACTATAGATGTACTATATATGTACTGTAGATGTACTGTGATGTACTGTAGATGTACTGTGATGTACTGTAGATGTACTGTGATGTACTATATATGTACTGTAGATGTACTGTGATGTACTGTAGATGTACTGTAGATGTACTGTGATGTACTGTGATGTACTGTAGATGTACTATAGATGTACTATAGATGTACTATTGATGTACTATCGACGTACTCTAGATGTACTATAGATGTACTATATGTGTACTATAGATGTACTGTGATGTACTATAGATGTACTGTGATGTACAATAGATGTACTATAGATGTACAATAGATGTACTGTGATGTACTATAGATGTACTATAGATGTACAATAGATATACTGTGATGTACTATAGATGTACTATAGATGTACTGCAGATGTACTATTGATGTACTATAGATGTACTATAGATGTACTGTAGATGTACTGTAGATGTACTATAGATGTGCAATAGATATACTGTGATGTACTATAGATGTACTATAGATGTACTATAGATGTACTGTAGATGTACTATAGATGTACTGTAGATGTACTATAGATGTACAATAGATATACTGTGATGTACTATAGATGTACTATATATGTCCTGTAGATGTACTATAGATGTACTGTAGATGTACTATAGATGTACTGTAGATGTACTATAGATGTACTATACACTTATGGTATTATATTCCCTGACAAAGGGATTGCATTCCATTGCAGCCCAGACTATAATCCACTCTGTTTTGTGATTGTGGAAAACCGTGTAACAGTAGGATCTCTGTAGCGCTAGCTGCCAAGACCAACAGCTGTCAGTTATGAAGAGCAGGGGTTTAGTTCAACAATTCAAAGATTTAGGCTTCAGGTACCATGTGGCCATTTCATTAGGTAGCAGAGATCCACACAGATGCTCTGTAGGGAAGCAAGACACTTCAATGTTCTCCCCATAGTTTAACTCTCAGAGCTCCCCTCTAATCTCTTACTGTGTCCCAAATGGCATGCTATTCCCTATATAGTGCACTTCTTTTGACCCGAGCCTTATGGGGATCCCCTATGTACCCTGGTCTAAAGTAGTGTTCTACATAAGGAACAGGGTGCCATTTGGGACAACGTTTCTGAATAGTCATTAGCCAGGAGACTCTAGTCTAGTGGGTTGTATATTATCTCTGCGATCACGATCCCCAACATGTGGTAGGATTGGTAATGGACGATTGCTTCAAAATCACAATGACTCCTCCACCATGAATATGGAAAGGCACGGATACTGGACGGAGATGGATCATCTGAAGTTCAATCTGCATAGGAGGGAACAGAGTGGAGAGAACACAGAACAGTCTGTTTGTCTATAGGACATCATGTGGTCTGGATGGACTAAGGCCTGTTGTTTGTCTATAGGACATCATATTAGTCTGGATGGACTAAGGCCTGTTGTTTGTCTATAGGACATCATGTGGTCTGGATGGACTAAGGCCTGTTGTTTGTCTATAGGACATCATGTGGTCTGGATGGACTAAGGCCTGTTGTTTGTCTATAGGACATCATGTGGTCTGGATGGACTAAGGCCTGTTATAGCCTGTTACTGTCATGTTGTTTGTCCTCTTTGAGAGAGGGCAGGCCTGTTCAACTTCCAACTGCATTTAGTTTGATATGATAAGCAAATCACCAATCACGTTGCATTCTGCTGAGCTTGTACATTTGTTAATTCCCCCAAATAATGACATACTTTCTCCATTCCAATCTGGGGGCTTTGCCCTTCCTTTTGCTATCTTTTCTGCCTTCTCCTTAAACTATCCCCCGTCTCTACTTCATCTATCATGCCCTTCCCCTCTGCCTCTACTTTATTTATCTATCATGCCCTTCTCCTCTGCTCCCTGTCTCTACTCCCTGTCTATCATGCCCTTCTCCTCTGCTCCCTGTCTCTACTTATCTATCATGCCTTCCCCTCTGCTCACTGTCTCTACTTATCTATCATGCCCTTCCCCTCTACTTCCTGTCTCTACTTATCTATCTGACCAACTTCTCCTCTGCTCCCTGTCTCCTAATTATCTATCATGCCCTTCTCCTCTGCTCACTGTCTCTACTTATCTATCATGCCCTTCTCCTCTGCTCCCCTGTCTCTACTTATCTATCACGCCTTCTCCTCTGCTCCCATCTCTACTTATCTATCATGCCCCTTCCCCCTCTTTCCACTGTCTCTACTTATCTATCATGCCCTTCCCCTCTGCCTCTACTTTATTTATCTATCATGCCTTCTCCTCTGCTCCCTGTCTCTACTTGCTCCCATCATGCCCTTCTCCTCTGCTCCCTGTCTTTACTTATCTCTCTTCATGCCCTTCCCCTCACCTGCTCACTGTCTCTACTTATCTATCATGCCCTTCTCCTCTGCTCCCTGTCTCTACTTATCTATTATGCTCATCCCCTCTGCTCCCTGTCTCTACTTATCTATCATGCCCTTCCCCTCTGCTCCCTGTCTCTAATTATCTATCATGCCCTTCCCCTCTGCCACCTGTCTCTAATTATCTATCATGCCCTTCCCCTCTGCTCCCTGTCTCTAATTATCTATCATGTCCTTCCCCTCTGCTCCCTGTCTCTAATTATCTATCATGCCCTTCCCCTCTGCTCCCTGTCTCTACTTATCTATCATGCCCTTCCCCTCTGCTCCCTGTCTCTACTTATCTATCATGCCCTTCCCCTCTGCTCCCTGTCTCTACTTATCTATCATGCCCTTCCCCTCTGCTTCCTGTCTCTACTTATCTATCATGCCCTTCTCCTCTGCTCCCTGTCTCTAATTATCTATCATGCCCTTCCCCTCTGCCCCCTGTCTCTATTTATCTATCATGCCCTTCCCCTCTGCTCCCTGTCTCTACTTATCTATCATGCCCTTCCCCTCTGCTCCCTGTCTCTAATTATCTATCATGCCCTTCCCCTCTGCACCCTGTCTCTAATTATCTATCATGCCCTTCCCCTCTGCTCCCTATCTCTAATTATCTATCATGCCCTTCCCCTCTGCTTCCTGTCTCTAATTATCTATCATGCCCTTCCCCTCTGCACCCTGTCTCTAATTATCTATCATGCCCTTCCCCTCTGCTCCCTGTCTCTACTTATCTATCATGCCCTTCCCCTCTGCTTCCTGTCTCTACTTATCTATCATGCCCTTCTCCTCTGCTCCCTGTCTCTAATTATCTATCATGCCCTTCCCCTCTGCCCCCTGTCTCTATTTATCTATCATGCCCTTCCCCTCTGCTCCCTGTCTCTACTTATCTATCATGCCCTTCCCCTCTGCTCCCTGTCTCTAATTATCTATCATGCCCTTCCCCTCTGCACCCTGTCTCTAATTATCTATCATGCCCTTCCCCTCTGCTCCCTATCTCTAATTATCTATCATGCCCTTCCCCTCTGCTTCCTGTCTCTAATTATCTATCATGCCCTTCCCCTCTGCTCCCTGTCTCTACTTATCTATCATGCCCTTCCCCTCTGCTCCCTGTCTCTACTTATCTATCATGCCCTTCCCCTCTGCTCCCTGTCTCTACTTTATCTATCATGCCCTTCCCCTCTGCTCCCTGTCTCTACTTATCTATCATGCCCTTCCCCTCTGCTCCCTGTCTCTACTTATCTATCATGCCCTTCCCCTCTGCCCCTGTCTCTAATTATCTATCATGCCCTTCCCCTCTGCTCCCTGTCTCTACTTATCTATCATGCCCTTCCCCTCTGCTCTGTTTCTTTCTCTCTCTCCATATTCTTTCTATATCTCTCTTTCTATTTGCCTCTGGTCCTCTTCTCCTCCATCTTTCTCTCCCCCATTCCCACCTCTCCACCTCCACCTCTCCCGCTCCGCCCTCTTTCTCTCTACACCCCTCTCTCTCTCTCTCTCTCTACCCCTCCCCTTTCTATCTCTCTCCACCTGTCTCCCCATCTTTCTCTACCCTCCCTCTCTCCACCCCCCCTCTCTCTCTCTCTCTTTCCACCCCTTTCCCTCTTCACAGGACCTGGATAAGACCCATACAGAGATCATGCGTCACCATACCAGTATCAGTGAGCTGAAGAGAAGCTTCATGGAGTCTGTTCCAGAGCCGCGGCAGAGCGAGTGGGACAAACGCCTGTCCACACACTCACCCTTCCGCACTGCCAGCATCAACGGACAGCTGCAGTCAGGCACTGACGGGGTGAGTCAACACCAACAGAACTGAAATGAATAGAACGTCCCTCCCCATTCAAGTCAGTGATGTCATAATGGGTGAACTGGTGTGTGTGTGTGTGTGTGTTGACCAGTAAAATTGCCAGTGTTACGGGCTCTAAGCCCCTTCTAGAGATTCTATTTCTATGGAGTCAACAGAACAACCAGTCTTGGTACAGAGTCAGAGACAGCCATAAGAGGACATGTTACTCAGAGACACAGACAGGCCCACTCATAGCATCACCAGGACAGAGACACAGACAGGCCCACTCCTGCGCATCCACCAGGACAGAGACAGAGACAGGCCCACGCATCACTCAGGACAGGAGACAGCCATAAGAGGACATGTTACTCAGAGACACAGACAGGCCCACTCATAGCATCACCAGGACAGAGACAGAGACAGGCCCATCACCAGGACAGGAGGAACAGGAAGCCACTCATCCTCAGGACAGAGACAGGGCAGAACCCCACTCATAGCATCACCAGGACAGAGACAGAGACAGGCCCACTCATCACCAGGACAGAGACAGAGACAGGCCCACGCATCACCAGGACAGAGACAGCCATAGAGGACATGTTACTCAGAGACACTGACAGGCCCACTCATAGCATCACCAGGACAGAGACAGAGACAGGCCCACTCATAGCATCACCAGGACAGAGACACAGACAGGCCCACACTCATAGCATCACCAGCACAGAGACAGAGACAGGCCGACTCATCACCAGGACAGAGACAGGGGGAACAGGCCCACTCATAGCATCACCAGGACAGAGACACAGACAGACCACATAGCATCACCAGGACAGAGACAGAGACAGGCCCACGCATCACCAGGACAGAGACAGCCATAAGGGACATGTTACTCAGAGACACAGACAGGCCCACTCATCGCATCACCAGGACAGAGACACAGACAGGCCCACTCATAGCATCACCAGGACAGAGACAGAGACAGGCCCACTCATAGCATCACCAGGACAGAGACAGAGACAGGCCCACTCATCACCAGGACAGGGACAGAACAGGCCCACTCATCACCAGGACAGAGACAGCCATAGAAGGACATGTTACTCAGAGACACAGACAGGCCCACTCATAGCATCACCAGCACAGAGACAGAGACAGGCCCTCATCACCAGGACAGAGACAGAGACAGGCCCACTCATCACCAGGACAGAGACAGAGACAGGCCCATGCATCACCAGGACAGAGACAGAGACAGGCCCACTCTTAGCATCACCAGGACAGAGACAGAGACAGAGACAGGCCCACTCATCACCAGGACAGAGACAGAGACAGGCCCACTCATCACCAGGACAGAGACAGAGACAGGCCCACTCATCACCAGGACAGAGACAGAGACAGGCCCTCATCACTTACAGGACAGAGACAGGAACAGGCCCACTCATCACCAGGACAGAGACAGAGACAGGCCCACGCATCACCAGGACAGAGACACAGACAGGCCCACTCATAGCATCACCAGGACAGAGACACAGACAGGCCACTCATAGCATCACCAGGACAGAGACAGAGACAGGCCCACGCATCACCAGGACAGAGACAGCCATAAGAGCACATGTTACTCAGAGACACAGACAGGCCCACTCATAGCATCACCAGGACAGAGACAGAGACAGGCCCACGCATCACCAGGACAGAGACACAGACAGGCCCACTCATATCATCACCAGGACAGAGACAGAGACAGGCCCACTCATCACCAGGACAGAGACACAGACAGGCCCACTCATAG